>NW_026283355.1:0-5529 GCF_023373465.1 Oncorhynchus keta | reverse complement strand
CTCTCTTCTCTCTTCCTTCCTCTCTTCCTCTTCCTTCTCCTTTCCTCCCTCCCTTTCTCTCTTCCTTCTCCTCTCCTCTCTCTCCTCTCTTCCTTTCTCCCTCCTCTCCTCCTCCCTTCTCTCCTTCCTTCCTCTCCTCCCTCTCTCCCTCCCCTCTCCCTCCCTCTCCTCTCCCCTCTCCTCCTCCTCCTCTCTCCCTCCTCTCTCCTCCTCTCCCTCCTCTCCCTCCCCTCCTCCTCTCTCTCCTTCCCTCCTTCCCTCCCCTCCCCCTCCCTCTCCCCCTCCCCCCTCCCTCCTCTCCTCCTCCCTCCTCCTCTCTCCCCCTCCCTCCCCTCTCTCCCCTCCCTCCCCTCCTCTCCTCCCCTCCCTCCCTTCTCCCTCCTCTCCTCCTCCCTCCTCCTCCTCCTTCCCCTCCCTCTCTTCCTCCTTCCTCTCTCCTTCCTCCTCTCCTCCTCTCCCTCCTCCTCCCCTCCTCCTCCTCTCCCTCCCCTCCTCCTCCCTTCCCTCCTCTCTCTCTCCCTCCTCCCTCCCCTCCTCCCTCCCCTCTCCCTCCTCCCCTCCCTCCCTCCTCTCCCCCTCCCCTCCCTCCCTCCCTTCCCTCCTCCTCCTCCCTCCCTCTCTCCCTCTCCTCCCTCTCCTCCCTCTCCCCTCTCCTCCCCTCCTTCTCTCCCCTCCCTCTCCCTCTCCTCTCTCCTCCCTTCCTCCTCTCCTCCTCTCCCCACTCTCCCCTCTCCTCTCCTCTCCTCCCTCCTCCTCCTCCTCTCTCCCTCCCTCTCCTCCTCTCCCCTCTCCTCTCTAGATAAGATGATGTCTCTCCTACCAGAGTATGGTCCCTTATATGATCCACCTGTTGGCTCATGACCCAGACTTCACCAAGCCACAGGACTTTGAACAGCTCCGAGACCTCAAGGAGTGAGTGTACACACACCATACACACACACACGCACACACCATACACACACACACACACCACACCATACACACACCACACATACACACCATACACACACACACACACACATGAACAAACATCACCCCTCCTCTTCATCTCTCCTCAACCAGACAGTACATCACCTCTCCTCTTCATCTCTGCTCAACCAGACAGTACATGGTCTCTCCTCTTCATCTCTCCTCTTCATCAGACAGTACATGGTCTCTCCTCTTCATCTCTCCTCAACCAGACAGTACATCACCTCCCTCTTCATCTCTCCTCAACCAGACAGTACATGGTCTCTCCTCTTCATCTCTCCTCAACCAGACCTCTCTCCTCTTCATCTCTCCTCAATCAGACAGTACATGGTCTCTCCTCTTCATCTCTCCTCAACCAGACAGTACATGGTCTCTCCTCTTCATCTCTCCTCAACCAGACAGTACATGGTCTCTCCTCTTCATCTCTCCTCAACCAGACAGTACATGGTCTCTCCTCTTCATCTCTCCTCAACCAGACAGTACATGGCCTCTCCTCTTCATCTCTCCTCTTCATCTCTCCTCAATCAGACAGTACATGGTCTCTCCTCTTCCAGACAGTACATAGTCTCTCCTCTTCATCAGACAGTACATGACCTCTCCTCTTCATCTCTCCTCAACCAGACAGTACATGGTCTCTCCTCTTCATCAGACAGTACATGGTCTCTCCTCTTCATCAGACAGTACATGGTCTCTCTCTTCATCAGACAGTACATGGTCTCTCCTCTTCATCTCTCCCTCAGCCAGACAGTACACGGCCTCTCCTCTTCATCTCTCCTAAACCAGACAGTACATGGTCTCTCCTCTTCATCTCTCCTCAACCAGACAGTACATGGTCTCTCCTCTTCATCTCTGCTCAACCAGACGTACATGGTCTCTCCTCTTCATCCAGACAGTACATGGTCTCTCCTCTTCATCTCTCCTCAACCAGACAGTACCACGGCCTCTCCTCTTCATCTCTCCTAAACCAGACAGTACATGGTCTCTCCTCTTCATCTCTCCTCAACCAGACAGTACATGGTCTCCTCTTCATCTCTCCTCAACCAGACAGTACATGGTCTCTCCTCTTCATCTCTCCTCAACCAGACAGTACATGGTCTCTCCTCTTCATCTCTCCTCTTCATCAGACAGTACATGGTCTCTCCTCTTTCGATCAGACAGTACACGGCCTCTCCTCTTCATCTCTCCTAAACCAGACAGTACATGGTCTCTCCTCTTCATCTCTCCTCTTCATCAGACAGTACCACGGCCTCTCCTCTTCATCGCTCCTAAACCAGACAGTACATGGTCTCTCTCTTCATCTCTCCTAAACCAGACAGTACACGGCCTCTCCTCTTCATCAGACAGTACATGGTCTCTCCTCTTCATCTCTCTAAACCAGACAGTACCACGGCTCTCCTCCTTCACCAGACAGTACATGGCCTCTCCTCTTCATCAGACAGTACATGGTCTCTCCTCTTCATCTCTCCTAAACCAGACAGTACATGGTCTCTCCTCTTCATCTCTCCTAAACCAGACAGTACATGGCCTCTCCTCTTCATCTCTCCTAAACCAGACAGTACATGGTCTCTCCTCTTCATCTCTCTAAACCAGACAGTACATGGCCTCTCCTCTTCATCCAGACAGTACATGGTCTCTCCTCTTCATCTCTCCTCAACCAGACAGTACGGCCTCTCCTCTTCATCTCTCTAAACCAGACAGTACATGGTCTCTCCTCTTCATCTCTCCTCAATCAGACAGTACATGACCTCTCCTCTTCATCAGACAGTACATGACCTCTCCTCTTCATCTCTCCTAAACCAGACAGTACATGGTCTCTCCTCTTCATCAGACAGTACATGGTCTCTCCTCTTCATCAGACAGTACATGGTCTCTCCTCTTCATCTCTCCTCAACCAGACAGTACCGGCCTCTCCTCTTCATCTCTCCTAAACCAGACAGTACATGGTCTCTCCTCTTCATCTCTGCAACCAGACAGTAAATGGTCTCTCCTCTTCATCTCCTCAACCAGACAGTACATGGTCTCTCCAGACTCTTCATCTCTCCTCAACCAGACAGTACATGGTCTCTCCTCTTCATCTCTCCTCAACCAGACAGTACATGGTCTCTCCTCTTCATCTCTCCTCTTCATCAGACAGTACATGGTCTCTCCTCTTCGTCAGACAGTACAGGCCTCTCCTCTTCATCTCTCCTAAACCAGACAGTACATGGTCTCTCCTCTTCATCTCTCCTCTTCATCAGACAGTACACGGCCTCTCCTCTTCATCGGCTCCTAAACCAGACAGTACATGGTCTCTCCTCTTCATCTCTCCTCCATCAGACAGTACATGGTCTCTCCTCTTCATCTCTCCTCAGACAGTACATGGTCTCTCCTCTTCATCTCTCCTAAACCAGACAGTACATGGTCTCCTCTTCATCTCTCCTCTTCATCTCTCCTCAATCAGACAGTACATGATCTCTCCTCTTCATCCAGACAGTACATGACCTCTCCTCTTCATCTCTCCTCTTCATCAGACAGTACATGACCTCTCCTCTTCATCTCTCCTCAACCAGACAGTACATGGTCTCTCCTCTTCATCAGACAGTACATGGTCTCTCCTCTTCATCAGACAGTACATGGTCTCTCCTCTTCATCAGACAGTACATGGCCTCTCCTCTTCATCTCTCCTCAACCAGACAGTACACGGCCTCTCCTCTTCATCTCTCCTAAACCAGACAGTACATGGTCTCTCCTCTTCATCTCTCCTCAACCAGACAGTACATGGCCTCTCCTCTTCATCTCTCCTCAAACAGACAGTACATGGTCTCTCCTCTTCATCAGACAGTACACGGTCTCTCCTCTTCATCTCTCCTCAACCAGACAGTACACGGTCTCTCCTCTTCATCTCTCCTAAACCAGACAGTACATGGTCTCTCCTCTTCATCTCTCCTCAACCAGACAGTACATGGTCTCTCCTCTTCATCTCTCCTCAACCAGACAGTACATGGTCTCTCCTCTTCATCTCTCCTCAACCAGACAGTACATGGTCTCTCCTCTCTTCATCTCTCCTCTTCATCAGACAGTACATGGTCTCTCTCCTCTTCGTCAGACAGTACCACGGCCTCTCCTCTTCATCTCTAAACCAGACAGTACATGGTCTCTCCCTCTTCATCTCTCTCTTCATCAGACAGTACCACGGCCTCTCCTCTTCATCGCTCCTAAACCAGACAGTACATGGTCTCTCTCTTCATCTCTCCTAAACCAGACAGTACACGGCCTCTCCTCTTCATCAGACAGTACATGGTCTCTCCTCTTCATCTCTCCTAAACCAGACAGTACATGGTCTCTCCTCTTCATCTCTCCTAAACCAGACAGTACATGGCCTCTCCTCTTCATCTCTCCTAAACCAGACAGTACATGGTCTCTCCTCTTCATCTCTCCCTAAACCAGACAGTACATGGCTCTCCTCTTCATCCAGACAGTACATGGTCTCTCCTCTTTCATCTCTCCTCAACCAGACAGTACACGGCCTCTCTTCATCTCTCTAAACCAGACAGTACATGGTCTCTCCTCTTCATCTCTCCTCAACTAGACAGTACATGACCTCTCCTTCATCTCATCAACCAGACAGTACATGACCTCTCCTCTTCATCTCTCTAAACCAGACAGTACATCACCTCTCCTCTTCATCAGACAGTACATGGTCTCCTCTCTCCTCTTTCATCAGACAGTACATGGTCTCTCCTCTTCATCTCTCCTCAACCAGACAGTACATGGCCTCTCCTCTTCATCTCTCCTCAACCAGACAGTACATCACTCTCCTCTTCATCTCTGCTCAACCAGACAGTACATGGTCTCTCCTCTTCATCTCTCCTCAACCAGACAGTACATGGTCTCTCCTCTTCATCTCTCCTCAACCAGACAGTACATGGTCTCTCCTCTTTCATCTCTCCTCAACCAGACAGTACATGGTCTCTCCTCTTCATCTCTCCTCTTCATCAGACAGTACATGGTCTCTCTCTTCGATCAGACAGTACCACGGCCTCTCCTCTTCATCTCTCTAAACCAGACAGTACATGGTCTCTCCTCTTCATCTCTCCTCTTCATCAGATGATACATCGCTCCTAAACAGACAGTGCATGGTCTCTCCTCTTCATCTCTAAAAACCAGACAGTACACGGCCTCTCCTTTTCATCAGACAGTACATGGCCTCTCCTCTTCATCAGACAGTACATGGTCTCTCCTCTTCATCTCTCCTAAACCAGGGCAGTACATGGTCTCTCCTCTTCATCTCTCCTAAACCAGACAGTACATGGCCTCCTCCTCTTCATCTCTCCTAAACCAGACAGTACATGGTCTCTCACTCTTCATCTCTCCTAAACCAGACAGTACATGTCCTCTCCTCTTCATCAGACGGTACATGGTCTCTCCTCTTCATCTCTCCTCAACCAGACAGTACGGCCTCTCCTCTTCATCTCTCCTAAACCAGACAGTACATGGTCTCTCCTCTTCATCTCTCCTAAACCAGACAGTACATGGTCTCTCCTCTTCATCTCCTAAACCAGACAGTACATGGCCTCTCCT
>NW_026283354.1:0-8026 GCF_023373465.1 Oncorhynchus keta | reverse complement strand
GACCACCGTAAGTGGGAGTTAGAGCACTGATTATGCTTTTGGGTCCCAAGGCGGAGAGCCATATAGATTGCAAAATAGTTGTGAAGAGATTTTCGATGGCACGTGGTCTATGTATTGACAGGCAATTCTTCGTTCCTCTTGAACAATAGTGTAAGAATTGCTATTCCTCTGTCCTGCATGCATACCCCCAAAAAACACTTTGTTTTTGTTTCTACTTGATCAGAACAAGCTGTAACTGGACTGTAGCATATTACTTACTAAAACTGTTGTTACACTGAGGTTTTTATTCTAAGAGAAACTAAAATGACTGGGACCTGGATGCCATGTACAGTATTAAAGTCTCTAAAAGGAAAAATATTACTACCGTTTTCTGCACATGTCACTTTCCTTTCAGAATTTATCCTTACAAAGTTACTTTTATAATTATTTATTTAATGTTCACACAGTGCACATCTGTATATCCCAAACTCTAAAAGTAATTGGAAAGGTAGATGCTGTGTTTACATTTTTTTTTTTTTACAGTAGTGATGGACAGCTGGAGGCATGGAGGCACACTTGATTTTCACAAGTGTACTGTAGCAGGTGTAGCCCATCATGCAAACAATGTTTCCTATTAGCAGGATAATAGACTCGATAATAGCCTGTTGGTATGAAAATCCCCAGTTTGCAATGTATTCGATGCTTAAGTCTCTAAAGTGTTAGTGCCTTGCAAAAGTATTCATCCTCCTTGGTATTTTTTCCTATTTTGTTGCATTTCAACCTGCAATTTAAATAGATTTTTATTTGGATTTCATGTAATGGGCACACACAATAGTCCCAAATGGAGAAGTGAAAAAAATAAATAAACTTATTTTAAAAAATAATAATAAAATAAAATAAAAAACGGAAAAGTGGTGCGTGTATATGTATTCACCCCCATTGCTATGAAGCCGCTAAATAAGATCTGGTGCAACCAATTACCTTCAGAAGTCACACAATTAGTTAGATTGCACACAGGTGGACTTTAAGTGTCACATGATCTCAGTATACAGTGGGGCAAAAAAGTATTTAGTCAGCCACCAATTGTGCAAGTTCTCCCACTTAAAAAGATGAGGCCTGTAATTTTCATCATAGGTACACTTCAACTATGACAGACAAAATGAGAAAAAAAATCCAGAAAATCACATTGTAGGATTTTTAATGAATTTATTTGCAAATTATGGTGGAAAAGAAGTATTTGGTCAATAACAAAAGTTTCTCAATACTTTGTTATATACCCTTTGTTGGCAATGACAGAGGTCAAATGTTTTCTGTAAGTCTCTTCGCAAGGTTTTCACACTGTTGCTGGTATTTTGGCTCATTCCTCCATGCAGATCTCCCTCTCGAGCAGTGATGTTTTGGGGCTGTTGCTGGGCAACAGACTTTCAACTCCCTCCAAAGATTTTCTATGGGGTTGAGATCTGGAGACTGGCTAGGCCACTCCAGGACCTTGAAATGCTTGTTTGGGATCATTGTCATGCTGAAAGACCCAGCCACGTTTCATCTTCAATGCCCTTGCTGATGGAAGGAGGTTTTCACTCAAAATCTCACGATACATGGCCCCATTCTTTCCTTTACACGGATCAGTCGTCCTGGTCCCTTTGCAGAAAAACAGCCCCAAAGCATGATGTTTACACCCCCATGCTTCAGTAGGTATGGTGTTCTTTGGATGCAACTCAGCATTCTTTGTCCTCCAAGCATGACGAGTTGAGTTTACCAAAAAGTTATATTTTGGTTTCATCTGACCATATGACATTCTCCCAATCTTCTTCTGAATCATCCAAATGCTCTCTAGCAAACTTCAGACAGGCCTGGACATATACTGGCTTAAGCAGGGGGACACATCTGGCATTGCAGGATTTGAGTCCCTGGCGGCGTAGTGTGTTACTGATGGTAGGCTTTGTTACTTTGGTCCCAGCTCTCTGCAGGTCATTCACTCGGTCCCCCCGTGTAGTTCTGGGATTTTTTTTTGTACCTATGATAAATATTACAGACCTCTACGTGCTTTGTAAGTAGGATACACTGCCGATTTTGCAGGTTATCAAATACTTGTTCTCCCCACTGTATGTGAGAATGCTATTCATTGACTTCAGCTCAGCGTTCAACACCATAGTGCCCTCAAAGCTCATCAATAAGCTAAGGACGCTGGGACTAAACACCTCCCTCTGCAACTGGATCCTGGACTTGACGGGCTACCTGATGGGCTGCCCCCAGGCGGTAAGGGTAGGTAACAACACATCTGCCATGCTGATCCTCAACACGGGCCCCTCAGGGGTGCGTGCTCAGTCCCATCCTGTACTCCCTGTTCACTCATGACTGCACGGCCAGGCATGACTCCAACACCATCATTAATTTTTTACCGATGACACAACAGTGGTAGGCCTGATCACCGACAACAACGAAACAGCCTATAGGGAGGAGGTCAGAGACCTGGCCGTGTGGTGCCAGGACAACAACCTCTCCCTCAACATGATTTACATTTACATTTAAGTCATTTAGCAGACGCTCTTATCCAGAGCGACTTACAAATTGGTGCATACACCTTATGACATCCAGTGGAACAGCCACTTACAATAGTGCATCTAAATCTTTTTAGGGGGGTGAGAAGGATTACTTACCCTATCCTAGGTATTCCTTGAAGAGGTGGGGTTTCAGGTGTCTCCGGAAGGTGGTGATTGACTCCGCTGTCCTGGCGTCGTGAGGGAGTTTGTTCCACCATTGGGGGCCAGAGCAGCGAACAGTTTTGACTGGGCTGAGCGGGAACTGTACTTCCTCAGTGGTAGGGAGGCGAGCAGGCCAGAGGTGGATGAACGCAGTGCCCTTGTTTGGGTGTAGGGCCTGATCAGAGCCTGGAGGTACTGAGGTGCCGTTCCCCTCACAGCTCCGTAGGCAAGCACCATGGTCTTGTAGCGGATGCGAGCTTCAACTGGAAGCCAGTGGAGAGAGCGGAGGAGCGGGGTGACGTGGAGAGAACTTGGGAAGGTTGAACACCAGACGGGCTGCGGCGTTCTGGATGAGTTGTAGGGGTTTAATGGCACAGGCAGGGAGCCCAGCCAACAGCGAGTTGCAGTAATCAAGACGGGAGATGACAAGTGCCTGGATTAGGACCTGCGCCGCTTCCTGTGTGAGGCAGGGTCGTACTCTGCGGATGTTGTAGAGCATGAACCTACAGGAACGGGACACCGCCTTGATGTTAGTTGAGAACGACAGGGTGTTGTCCAGGATCACGCCAAGGTTCTTAGCGCTCTGGGAGGAGGACACAATGGAGTTGTCAACCGTGATGGCGAGATCATGGAACGGGCAGTCCTTCCCCGGGAGGAAGAGGAGCTCCGTCTTGCTGAGGTTCAGCTTGAGGTGGTGATCCGTCATCCACACTGATATGTCTGCCAGACATGCAGAGATGCGATTCGCCACCTGGTCATCAGAAGGGGGAAAGGAGAAGATTAATTGTGTGTCGTCTGCATAGCAATGATAGGAGAGACCATGTGAGGTTATGACAGAGCCAAGTGACTTGGTGTATAGCGAGAATAAGAGAGGGCCTAGAACAGAGCCCTGGGGGACACCAGTGGTGAGAGCGCGTGGTGAGGAGACAGATTCTCGCCACGCCACCTGGTAGGAGCGACCTGTCAGGTAGGACGCAATCCAAGCGTGGGCCGCGCCGGAGATGCCCAACTCGGAGAGGGTGGAGAGGAGGATCTGATGGTTCACAGTATCGAAGGCAGCCGATAGGTCTAGAAGGATGAGAGCAGAGGAGAGAGAGTTAGCTTTAGCAGTGCGGAGCGCCTCCGTGATACAGAGAAGAGCAGTCTCAGTTGAATGACTAGTCTTGAAACCTGACTGATTTGGATCAAGAAGGTCATTCTGAGAGAGATAGCGGTAGAGCTGGCCAAGGACGGCACGCTCAAGAGTTTTGGAGAGAAAAGAGAGAAGGGATACTGGTCTGTAGTTGTTGACATCGGAGGGATCGAGTGTAGGTTTTTTCAGAAGGGGTGCAACTCTCGCTTCTCTTGAAGACGGGAGGGACGTAGCCAGCGGTCAGGGATGAGTTGATGAGCGAGGTGAGGTAAGGGAGAAGGTCTCCGGAAATGGTCTGGAGAAGAGAGGAGGGGATAGGGTCAAGCGGGCAGGTTGTTGGGCGGCCGGCCGTCACAAGACGCGAGATTTCATCTGGAGAGAGAGGGGAAAAAGAGGTCAGAGCATAGGGTAGGGCAGTGTGAGCAGAACCAGCGGTGTCGTTTGACTTAGCAAACGAGGATCGGATGTCGTCGACCTTCTTTTCAAAATGGTTGACGAAGTCATCTGCAGAGAGGGGAGGAGGGGGAGGGAGGATTCAGGAGGGAGGAGAAGGTGGCAAAGAGCTTCCTAGGGTTAGAGGCAGATGCTTGGAATTTAGAATGGTAGAAAGTGGCTTTAGCAGCAGAGACAGAGGAGGAAAATGTAGAGAGGAGGGAGTGAAAGGATGCCAGGTCCGCAGGGAGGCGAGTTTTCCTCCATTTCCGCTCGGCTGCCCGGAGCCCTGTTCTGTGAGCTCGCAATGAGTCGTCGAGCCACGGAGCGGGAGGGGAGGACCGAGCCGGCCTGGAGGATAGGGGACATAGAGAGTCAAAGGATGCAGAAAGGGAGGAGAGGAGGGTTGAGGAGGCAGAATCAGGAGATAGGTTGGAGAAAGTTTGAGCAGAGGGAAGAGATGATAGGATGGAAGAGGAGAGAGTAGCGGGGGAGAGAGAGCGAAGGTTGGGACGGCGCGATACCATCCGAGTAGGGGCAGTGTGGGAAGTGTTGGATGAGAGCGAGAGGGAAAAGGATACAAGGTAGTGGTCGGAGACTTGGAGGGGAGTTGCAATGAGGTTAGTGGAAGAACAGCATCTAGTAAAGATGAGGTCAAGCGTATTGCCTGCCTTGTGAGTAGGGGGGGAAGGTGAGAGGGTGAGGTCAAAAGAGGAGAGGAGTGGAAAGAAGGAGGCAGAGAGGAATGAGTCAAAGGTAGACGTGGGGAGGTTAAAGTCGCCCAGAACTGTGAGAGGTGAGCCGTCCTCAGGAAAGGAGCTTATCAAGGCATCAAGCTCATTGGATGAATCCTCCGAGGAACCTGGAGGAGGCGATAAATGATAAGGATGTTAGTTTCTGAAAGGGCTGGTAACTGTGACAGCACAATCTGAAGAGGCGTATAGACAGATGGGTAAGGAGAAAGAGAGAAAGACCACTTGGGAGAGATGAGGATCCCAAAGCCACCAAATTCCTGACCAGAAGCCTCGGGTGTGCGAGAACACGTGGGCGGGGGACGAGGAGAGAGCAGTAGGGAGTAGCAGTGTTATCTGTGGTGATCCATGTTTCCGCTGGGGGTGCCAAGAAGTCAAGGGACTGGAGGGAGGCATAGCTGAGATGAACTCTGCCTTGTTGGCCGCAGATCGGCAGTTCCAGAGGCTACCGGAGACCTGGGAACTCCACGTGGGTCGTACGCGCTGGGACCACCTCAGATTAGGTGGTCGCGGCCACGCGGGGGAGCTTGGCGGGTCTGCAGAGAGGAGAGAACAGGGATAGACAGACACATAGTTGACAGGTTACAGAAAAGGGGCTACGCTAATGCAAGGAGATTGAATGACAAGTGGACTACACGTCTCGAATGTTCAGAAAGTTGTTTACGTAGCAAGAATCTTATTGACTAAAATGATTAAAATGATACAGTACTGCTGAAGTAGGCTAGCTGGCAGTAGCTGCGTTGTTGACACCACACTAATCAAGTCGTCTGAGTGTAATAGTTTCTACAGTGCTACTATTCGGGGCTGGCTGGCTAGCTAGCAGTGTTGTTTACGTTACGTTGCGTTAAAAGAACGACAATAGCTGGCTAGCTAACCTAGGAAATCGCTCTAGACTACACAATTATCTTTGAAACAAAGACGCTATGTAGCTAGCTATGTAGCTAGCTACGATCAAACAAATCAAACCGTTGTACTGTAATGAAATGAAATGAAAATGTGATACTACCTGACCGGGTTGTTGAATTCGAATCAGTAGACGTGTGTGTGGTGACGTTGGCTAGCTGTTAGTTGTTAGCTGTTGGCTAGCTAGCAGAGTCTCCTACGTTAAGGACGACAAATAGCTGGCTAGCGAACCTCAGTGAATTAAGATAATCACTCCAAGACTACACACACTAAACTACACATTATCTTGGAAACAAAGACAGCTATGTAGCTAGCTAACACTAAACCAATCAAGTCGTTCAGTTGAGTGAATAGCACTACAGTGATGCTAATCAGGTGCTAGCTAGCCGCCTAGCTCCTGGGCGAATAGCAGTGAAGGCTACGTTAGGGTTTACGAAATACGATAATTATGCAATTATCTCTGATACAATGACGGCTATGTAGCTAGCTAAGAAGAATTGCTAAGATTAGACAAATCAACCGTTGTACTATAATGAAATGTAATGAAAAAGTTATACAACCTGCAGAGCGAAGTGCGAATGTGCGAATGCGACCGCTCGCTCCAACCCGGAAGTAGTCAAGACTAAGGAGATGCTTATGGAGTACAGGATAAGAACTGAGCACGCCCCCATTCTCATCGACAGGACTGTAGTGGAGCATGTCGAGAGCTTCAAGTTCTCTGGTGTCCACATCACCAACACACTAACATGGTCCAAGCAAGACGGTCGTGAAGAGGGCACTACATAACCTATTCTCCCACATCCCACTGAAAAATATTTGGCATGGGTCCTCAGATCCCCTGTTTAATTTCTCGCTATTGTTATTTTACTGCTGCTCTTTAACTACTTGTTACTTTTATTTCTTTATCTTATTCATGGATGTCATAAGGTGAATGCACCAATTTGTAAGTCGCTCTGGATAAGAGCGTCTGCTAAATGACTTAAATGTAAAATGTAAATGATTTTTAAACTGCATGGTTTGGTTAGGGGCTTGTAAGTAAGCATTTCACTGTAAGGTCTACCTGTTGTATTCGGCCCATGTGACTAAAATTAGATTTGATTTGCCTACCGCAGGTGATGTCTTTTTTAATTAGTTTATATTTATTTTACTACATGAAGGTCTTCTTACTCTGCTGGCATCTTGACCCAGTTTATGCTCTTATTTGCAATGCAAACCCGGGCGGCAGTGTGTTTTGGTTCATTGTCTACATTTGGAGAAGAATTAAATACATTTAGCCTAACAGCCAACATTAGGTACAATACTAGAAATATACATGTAAATAGGCCTGAACATAATGAAATATTGCTATAATCCTACCTCGAAAAAAAAACACATCTCTGACATAGGGTCCAGCATATCTCTTGATGATTTCTTCCTCAAAGAAATCTCGAGCCATGATACCTGAAAAAGGAGGCAAGAGTGAATTATTGTTCAACACATAACAGTCCGTGAGGTGTAGGCTACAATATTTTATGTAGCTTTTGCTTTGTAAATAGCTAAACTTACCATTTTAAAAATCAAATATGGGCCTGGTACTTGGTGAGAAATCTTCTTCCTTTTTTTCTGTAGCAATTTTAAGCAAATTGCTCAAGGGCCATTGTTGATTCAGCTTGGAAGATGGTGTCGTTGAATGTCTCGCCAGCTTTGTTCCATGCCTGGGCCTGCAGGACCCAAGTTCTTTGTTAGTCAGACGAATCATTGGGTCATTACTGAGCCTTTCCATAAGTCTACGCAAGTTTCTTCAACTGTCTCCTGACTGTGATTAGAGCGATGTGGATGTTGTGCTGTGATGCCAGCAGATTACAGATGGCCTTTGCCGAGTGCTCTTCAACCTTTTAGTGAGTCGGTCTCTTGAATAGTCCTGCTGGAAATGGAATACAATGTAAAAAAGTGTAGCATTCAGTAAAGACCAGCAGTCAATTTATTTAAACATTATTTTTGGCATTATTAGGCCTACTTTACAGTATTGTAGTCTACTGTACCTGTCTTTTGCGTTCGGCGTAACACAGGCATCTGATGATGGTGTTTGCGACTAGCACTGTCCGTGACCCAAATCCCCAAGTCTCCCAGTATTTTTGAAATGTCTC
>NW_026283353.1:0-22808 GCF_023373465.1 Oncorhynchus keta | reverse complement strand
GAGGGACACTGAGTATCTATGTCTCCACGACACCATGTTTCCAGTAGGGTTATGGTGTCCTGTCCCTTGATGTTTTTAATCCATTCTGGATTTGTTGTTTTATAACCAAAATGTGAAAAGTTTAGGCCCTGGATATTCCAAGAGCTGATAGTTAATGATCCAATTTTTAATATATATATACTTTTTAAGAACAAGAAATACAAAAATATGTACATAAAATAAAAATATATATGATATTATTATAATACCAGTGGCAATAAAATAAAGAATAGTTGTAAACAAACAACAATTCCTATTAAGATTAAACTTAAATTAATTACAGTGGAATCTGCAACCCCCTTGTAGGAGAAGTATGCATGTTTTTATTTTGTAAGTTTGTGTGTGATTTAAAGGGTCTGTCTAGCCCAGTATAGTCTGCATATTAGATGCAGTAGTTGGTGCACCTGTCCAATCACTGATAGTTCTAGGGGTCCTTTTGCCAGAGGTTACCTCAGCATATATAGGCTGATGCTCTGAATGATACATGGTGTGGACTGCATCATGTGCTGCACTTCTCAGAAGGACAGTGTTCTGAGTAGTGGTCAATGCTGTGTTGTGATGGGCCGGGTCCATTGGGGCTGTGTTGTGATGGGGTCTAGTAGAGCTGTGTTGTGATGGGCTGGGTCTAGTAGAGCTGTGTTGTGATGGGCTGGGTCTAGTAGAGCTGTGTTGTGATGGGCTGGGTCTAGTAGAGCTGTGTTGTGATGGGCTGGGTCTAGTAGAGCTGTGTTGTGATGGGCTGGGTCTAGTAGAGCTGTGTTGTGATGGGCTGGGTCTAGTAGAGCTGTGTTGTGATGGGCTGGGTCTAGTAGAGCTGTGTTGTGATGGGCTGGGTCTAGTAGAGTTGTGATGGGCTGGGTCTAGTAGAGCTGTGTTGTGATGGGCCGAGTCCATTAGGGCTGTGTTGTGATGGGCTGGGTCTAGTAGAGCTGTGATGGGCTGGGTCTAGTAGAGCTGTGTTGTGATGGGCCGAGTCCATTAGGGCTGTGTTGTGATGGGGTCTAGTAGAGCTGTGTTGTGATGGGCCGGGTCTGGTCATGCTGTCCTGAGGCGGGTCTGGTCTGTGCTGTGTTGGGCCTGGTCTAGTAGAGCTGTGTTGTGATGGGCCAGGTCTAGTAGAGCTGTGATGGGCTGGGTCTAGTAGAGCTGTGATGGGCTGGGTCTAGTAGAGCTGTGTTGTGATGGGCCGAGTCCATTAGGGCTGTGTTGTGATGGGCTGGGTCTAGTAGAGCTGTGTTGTGAAGGGCTGGGTCCATTAGGGCTGTGTTGTGATGGGGTCTAGTAGAGCTGTGTTGTGATGGGCCGGGTCTGGTCGTGCTGTCCTGAGGCGGGTCTGGTCTGGTAAATCTGTGCTGTGTTGGGCCTGGTCTAGTAGAGCTGTGTTGTGATGGGCTGGGTCCATTAGGGCTGTGTTGTGATGGGGTCTAGTAGAGCTGTGTTGTGATGGGCTGGGTCTAGTAGAGCTGTGTTGTGATGGGACGGGTCTGGTCGTGCTGTCCTGGAGGCGGGTCTGGTCTGGTAAATATGTACTGTGTTGGGCCTGGTCTAGTAGAGCTGTGTTGTGATGGGACGGGTCTAGTAGAGCTGTGTTGTGATGAGCCGGGTCTAGTAGAGCTGTGTTGTGATGGGCCGGGTCTAGTAGAGCTGTGCTGTAATAAGCCATGTCTGGCTCTCCTCTCCTGAGGATGGTGGAGGTACTGTTGTTTCAGAAGGTGGGGCGGGGGCCCTTTGTTGCTGGGGTGATGGGTGTGTGGGTCCATTAGGGCTGTGTTGTGATGGGGTCTAGTAGAGCTGTGTTGTGATGGGACGGGTCTAGTAGAGCTGTATTGTGATGGGCCTGGTCTAGTAGAACTGTGTTGTGATGAGCCGGGTCTAGTAGAGCTGTGTTGTGATGGGCCGGGTCCAGTAGAGCTGTGCTGTAATAAGCCATGTCTGGCTCTCCTCTTCTGAGGATGGTGGAGGTACTGTTGTTTCAGAAGGTGGGGCGGGGGACCTCTGTTGCTGGGGTGATGGGTGTTTGGGTCCATTAGGGCTGTGTTGTGATGGGGTCTAGTAGAGCTGTGCTGTGTTGGGCCTGGTCTAGTAGAGCTGTGCTGTAATAAGCCATGTCTGGCTCTCCTCTCCTGAGGATGGTGGAGGTACTGTTGTTTCAGAAGGTGGGGCGGAGGTACTGTTGTTTCAGAAGGTGGGGCGGGGGTCTCTGTTGCTGGGGTGATGGGGTCTAGTAGAGCTGTGCTGTGATGGGCCTGGTCTAGTAGAGCTGTGCTGTAATAAGCCACGTCTGGCTCTCCTCTCCTCAGGATGGTGGAGGTACTGTTGTTTCAGAAGGTGGGGCGGGGGACCTCTGTTGCTGGGGTGATGGGGTCTAGTAGAGCTGTGCTGTAATAAGCCATGTCTGGCTCTCCTCTCCTCAGGATGGTGGAGGTACTGTTGTTTCAGAAGGTGGGGCGGGGGACCTCTGTTGCTGGGGTGATGGGGTCTAGTAGAGCTGTGTTGTAATAAGCCGTGTCTGGCTCTCCTCTCCTGGGGATGGTGGAGGTACTGTTGTTTCAGAAGGTGGGGCGGGGGGTCTCTGTTGCCGGGGTGATGGGTGTGTGGGTCCCTGCCAAGTGTTGCATCTTTTAGGACCTTGGCAAAGGTTCTGATACTGTCCTGATCCAGATGTATATTATCATATAAGTGTTGACATGTCAGAGTGGGGTGGTGAGCCGTTCTGACATTGAGCAGTGTGCATACTGTCCTGGGAAGTCTTTTCAATATTGGTTGTTGGGAACATAGCCTGTGCCCATTCTGCCACACTTCTCACTGCCCCAGATACATTTTCACCTTTGGCAGGAAGGTTGTTTGTGCCAGTGTGGATGATGATGTTGTCAGGGTGTCAATCCTGGTCTGACTGAGTAGCTGCATTGCACTGTCAGTTGTAGGACACCAGAACTTACACACCTGGTGTTTAGGGAATCATCTTTCCTGGACCAAGAACTTCCCATTTGAATCAATTAGGATTGCAGTTGTGGGTGGTTGTCTGGTCTGGAGCAGACTGGAAGGCTGGCAGGTTGATCTGGGCTGGAGCAGACTGGGAGGCTGGTAGGTTGACCTGAGCTGGAGCAGACTGGGAGGCTGGTAGGTTGACCTGAGCTGGAGCATACTGGGAGGCTGGTAGGTTGACCTGAGCTGGAGCAGACTGGGAGGCTGGTAGGTTGACCTGAGCTGGAGTAGACTGGGAGGCTGGTAGGTTGACCTGGGCTGGAGCATACTGGGAGGCTGGTAGGTTGACCTGGGCTGGAGCAGACTGGGAGGCTGGTAGGTTGACCTGGGCTGGAGCAGACTGGGAGGCTGGTAGGTTGACCTGGGCTGGAGCAGACTGGGAGGCTGGTAGGTTGACCTGGGCTGGAGCAGACTGGGAGGCTGGTAGGTTGACCTGGGCTGGAGCATACTGGGAGGCTGGTAGGTTGACCTGGGCTGGAGCAGACTGGGAGGCTGGTAGGTTGACCTGGGCTGGTGCAGACTGGGAGGCTGGTAGGTTGACCTCGGCTGGTGCAGACTGGGAGGCTGGTAGGTTGACCTGGGCTGGAGCAGACTGGGAGGCTGGTTGGTTGACCTGGGCTGGAGCAGACTGAGAGGCTGGTAAGGTTGACCTGGGCTGGAGCAGACTGCGAGGCTGGTTGGTTGACCTGGGCTGGAGCAGACTGGGAGGCTGGTAAGGTTGACCTGGGCTGGAGCAGACTGCGAGGCTGGTTGGTTGACCTGGGCTGGAGCAGACTGGGAGGCTGGTTGGTTGACCTGGGCTGTGGCAGACTGGGAGGCTGATCTGGGCTGGAGCAGACTGGGAGGTTGGTTGGTTGATCTGGGCTGTGGCAGACTGGGAGGTTGGTTGGTTGACCTGGGCTGTGGCAGACTGGTAGGTTGACCTGGGCTGGAGCAGACTGGGAGGCTGGTGCAGTGTCATCAGGCTGTGTGGTGGAGGCCATGCTGGTTATGCTGGTCTCAGGCTCTGCCTGTGTTGTACCAAGCTGGTGGACATGTTCTCTAGATGCAGAAGACATAATGACTCGCTGCTGGTTGAGGGTATCAATGTATCTCTCTCTGCTCTAGCTCCTCTCTCGTTGTGCTCAGATGGTCTCTGAGGTCATCATTTTGTCTGACTCAGTTTGTCCATTCTTCTCTCTAATGTAGCAATAGATGCTCTGCTCTCCTCCCTGAACTGTTTCACCTCTTCTTTTAGTTTCTGGACAGTGTTCTCTTGAAGCGTGTTCTCTCTGAGTTCTATGACCTCTGCTTCGACTAGACAGAGGGTGTTGTGGAACCGTTGAATAGCAGGTGTTCTTGGTGTTGTAGACATGTCCTTGGCTCTCTGTCTGCTGCAGGTGAGGTAGGTAGAGGGACACTGAGTGCTTCTTGCTGGGTCACAGAGACCGTTGGGGCCTGCTTTTCACCGTCATCACCCTCTACTTTATCCTCAGTTTCTGAGATGAGTTCAGCTTGCTTAGGGTAGCAAACATATTCTCTAAAGCCTGGGCGGCTTGAATTCATTAGTTTCCTGTATCAACACAGTTCCATTATTGTAGAAGCTTACTGTTTGGCACAGGTATGTTCTGTCAGCTTCTTCAAAATGCTGGATTCGACAGACTTGGTTAATGCCTCTCTTTTTTTTGAGAGAGAAATGGATAAATAACCCTTTTCCATGCCCTCATGTGGTATTACATATTACATTTGAACAAACCGTGTTCTGTCCTATCAACAAACCATGGTTCTGTCCTGTATCAACAGAAATATGGTTCTGTCCCATCAACAGACCATGGTTCTGTCCCATCAACAAACCATGGTTCTGTCCCATCAACAAAACCGTGGTTCTGTCCCATCAACAGACCATGGTTCTGTCCCATCAACAAGCCATGGTTTCTGTCTCATCAACAAACCGTGGTTCTGTCCTATCAACAAACCATGGTTTCTGTCCCATCAACAGAACATGGTTCTGTCCCATCAACAAAACCCATGGTTCTGTCCCATCAACAGAACATGGTTCTGTCCCATCAACAGACCATGGTTCTGTCCCATCAACAAACCATGGTTCTGTCTCATCAACAAACCGTGGTTCTGTCCCATCAACAAACCGTGGTTCTGTCCCATCAACAAACCGCAGGGTTCTGTCTCATCAACAAACCGTGGTTCTGTCCCATCAACAAACCGTGGTTCTGTCCCATCAACAAACATTGGTTCTGTCCCATCAACCAAACCCCGTGGTTTCTGTCCCATCAACAAACCATGGTTCTGTCCCCATCAACAAACCATGGTTCTGTCCCATCAACAGACCGTGGTTCTGTCCCCATCAACAGACCGTGGTTCTGTCCCATCAACGAACCGTGGTTCTGTCCCATCAACAGACGTGGTTCTGTCCCATCAACAGACCGTGGTTCTGTCCCATCAACAGACCGTGGTTCTGTCCCATCAACAAACCGTGGTTCTGTCCCATCAACAGACCGTGGTTCTGTCCCATCAACAGACCGTGGTTCTGTCCCATCAACAAACCGTGGTTCTGTCCCATCAACAGACCGTGGTTCTGTCCCATCAACAAACCGTGGTTCTGTCCCATCAACAAACCGTGGTTCTGTCTCATCAACAAACCATGGTTCTGTCCCATCAACAAACCATGGTTCTGTCCCATCAACAAACCGTGGTTCTGTCTCATCAACAAACCATGGTTCTGTCTCATCAACAAACCATGGTTCTGTCCTATCAACAAACCATGGTTCTGTCCTATCAACAAACCATGGTTCTGTCCCATCAACAAACCGTGGTTCTGTCCCATCAACAAACCATGGTTCTGTCTCATCAACAAACCATGGTTCTGTCCCATCAACAAACCATGGTTCTGTCCCATCAACAAACCATGGTTCTGTCTCATCAACAAACCATGGTTCTGTCCCATCAGCAAACCATGGTTCTGTCCCATCAACAAACCATGGTTCTGTCTCATCAACAAAACCATGGTTCTGTCTCATCAACAAACCATGGTTCTGTCCCATCAACAAACCATGGTTCTGTCCCCATCAACAAACCATGGTTCTGTCCCATCAACAGACCATGGTTCTGTCCCATCAACAAACCATGGTTCTGTCTCATCAACAAACCATGGTTCTGTCCCATCAACAAACCATGGTTCTGTCCTTATCAACAAAACCATGGTTCTGTCTCATCAACAAACCATGGTTCTGTCCCATCAACAAACCATGGTTCTGTCCCATCAACAAACCGTGGTTCTGTCCCATCAACAAACCATGGTTCTGTCCCATCAACAAACCATGGTTCTGTCCCATCAACAAACCATGGTTCTGTCCCATCAACAAACCATGGTTCTGTCCCATCAACAAACCATGGTTCTGTCTCACAACAAAACCATGGTTCTGTCTCATCAACAAACCATGGTTCTGTCCCCATCAACAAACCATGGTTCTGTCCTATCAACAAACCATGGTTCTGTCCTTATCAACAAACCATGGTTCTGTCCTATCAACAAACCATGGTTCTGTCCCATCAACAAACCATGGTTCTGTCTCATCAACAAACCATGGTTCTGTCTCATCAACAAACCATGGTTCTGTCCCATCAACAAACCATGGTTCTGTCCCATCAACAAACCATGGTTCTGTCCCATCAACAAACCATGGTTCTGTCCCATCAACAAACCATGGTTCTGTCCTCTATCAACAAACCATGGTTCTGTCTCATCAACAAAACCATGGTTCTGTCCCATCAACAAACCATGGTTCTGTCCCATCAACAGACCATGGTTCTGTCCCATCAACAAACCATGGTTCTGTCTCATCAACAAACCGGGGTTCTGTCCCATCAACAGACCATGGTTCTGTCCCATCAACTAACCATGGTTCTGTCCCATCAACAAAACCATGGTTCTGTCCCATCAACAGACCATGGTTCTGTCTCATCAACAAACCATGGTTCTGTCCCATCAACAGACCGCGGTTCTGTCCCATCAACAAACCATGGTTCTGTCCCATCAACAAACCATGGTTCTGTCTCATCAACAGACCATTGACAGATTTCTCCCTTGATGTCTGGCAGGTAAACGGTTTCCATAGCAACGTTGGTGATGTTGGCTACAAAGTTGCAAAACTGGGTCCGACCGTTTCCAAAACATGGTTGTGTCTTGTGTTGTATCTGTGTCTTTATGCTGAGGTAACCTCTGGGCAAAAGACCCCTAGCTACGGGTGGCTGAAATAGCCAAATCCACTCATTTGAAGGGGTGTCCACATACCTTTGTATATATAGTGACTGGTATACATCCAGCTAGCTAAGCTAATTGAACAATTCTATCTTCATTTGTTGCTTGTTTTGACTCCCCATTTAGTCTCGCATTTATTTATTTTTAAAATGTATGTCACTCAAAATTTACATTTTATTATTTGTAGGGCTTAATTTCTTTTAGCAGCTGCTGCTCAATTTGGAACTTTCTCCCTCTCGCCCCGTGAGGTTACGAGGCCAACGCACCGTGTGGCTATTGAGAGGTAATTAGTCTGTTCACTATGTAAACCTACAGTGGTGTGACGAAACGAGACAAGTCCTTCCTGTGGAGGATCATAGTGAAACGGTTAGTTAGAAGGACATGGGTCCCCACGTTGGAGAGACTTGTTTCGTCCCAACACCTGGAAATCAGCGGAGACTCGTCTGGCAGTGAAACACTTCATTCAGCCTCATTTACTGCCTTTTAATAAACCAAAGCTGAAATGGCTGACTTGCTTAAATAAATATGGTTTCTACTGACTCCTTGTGGAGGAACGGGCATTCTTCAATGATAACAAATGCTGAATTTAGACTTTGAACCTTTTAAACGTTATTACATTTATGTTCAGAAAAAAATCATAATGTTTGTTCTTATTACGTGATGTAAGAAATTCAGATACATTCAGCATGACGTCGGAGGCCTTAACCCTTCTTTAAGCCGGCACACTGAGAGAGCCAGATAGACGCGGTTACCATTTTATTTTCATTAGCCTACGTGGTCATAAAAGGAAGTGCAAGATGCAACGAGGATCCACTTTTTAAAGACAATATAGCGATGCACAGACAGAACATTTCACAAACAAAACAACCCTCGCAATATAAACTGTAATTACATGGGTCTATTAATGAACTTGGTGTTGATTTTTTTTGTATTTTTAATGGAAGAGACTTGTCACGAGGCAAACATGGTTACAGACCCAACAACATATTGTGGAGAAAAGCACATGATTATATAATACTCAAAGTAAGAAAAACAAAGAAATACATCATTCCAACAATGCCTTAAATAACTAATATACTAATGAGATATACCTAGATAAGATATATATATATATATATATATATATATATATATATATATATATATATATATATATATATATATATATATACCTAGATAAGATATATATATAGATATACCTAGATAAGATATATATATATATATATATATACCTAGATAAGATATATATATATATATATATATATATATATATATAATACCTAGATAAGATATATATATATATATATATACCTAGATAAGATATATAGATATATATATAGATATACCTAGATAAGATATATATATATATACCTAGATAAGATATATAGATATATATATAGATAACCTAGATAAGATATATAGATATATATATAGATATACTCTAGATAAGATATATAGATATATATAGATATACCTAGAAAAGATATATGTAGATATACCTAGATAAGATATATAGATATATATATATAGATATACCTAGATAAGATATATAGATATACCTAGATAAGATATATAGATATATATATAGATATACCTAGAATATATATATGTAGATATACCTTGATAAGATATATACACTGCTCAAAAAATTATGAAACACCTAAAATAACACATCCTAGATCTGAATTAATGAAATATTCTTATTAAATACTTTTTCTTTACATAGTTGAATGTGCCGACAACAAAATCACACAAAAGTTATCAATGGAAATCAAATGTATCAACCCATGGAGGTCTGGATTTGGAGTCACACTCAAAATTAAAGTGGAAAACCACACTACAGGCTGATCCAACTTTGATGTAATGTGTTTAAAACAAGTCAGAATGAGGCTCCGTAGTGTGTGTGGCCTCCACGTGCCTGTATGACCTCCCTATAACGCCTGGGCATGCTCCTGATGAGGTGGCGGATGGTCTCTATATATATATACCTAGATAAGGTACATGACCTTCTCCCATTCCTCCTCTGGATCATCCAGATGGTCATTGGCAAACTTCAGATGGGCCTGGACATGCGCTGGCTTGAGCAGGGAGACCTTGTGTGCACTGCAGATTTTAATCCATGACGGCGTAGTGTGTTACTAATGGTTTTCTTTGAGACTGTGGTCCCAGATCTCTTTCAGGTCATTGACCAGGTCCTGCCGTGTAGGTCTGGGCTGATCCTCACCTTCCCTCATGATCTTTGATGCCCCATGACGTGAGATCTTGCATGGATCCCCAGACCGAGGGTGATTGACCGTCATCTTGACCTTCTTCCATTTTATAATAATTGCGCCAACAGTTGTTGCCTTCTCACCAAGCTGCTTGCCTATTGTCCTGTAGCCCATCCCAGCCTTGTGCACGTCTACAATTTTAACCTTGATGTCCTTACACAGCTCTCTGGTCTTTGGCCGTTGTGGAGATGTTGGAGTCTGTTTGATTGAGTGTGTGGACAGGTGTCTTTTATACAGGTAACGAGTTCAAGAGAAGTGGGAAGGCTTCTGGGCGAGTTGCTGTGGGGTGCTGTTGACTGGGGTAGAAGCCGGTGGAAAGCATGGCCAGCTGGAGAAAAATGCTTATTGCATTTCTCAATTATAGTGGATTTATCAGTGGTGACAGTGTTTCCTATCTTCAGTGCAGTGGGCAGCTGGGAGAAGGTGTTCTTATTCTCCATGGACTTTACAGTGTCCCAGAATGCTTTGGAGTTAGTGTTGCAAGAAGAACATTTCTGCTTGAAAAGCTAGCCTTGGCTTTTCTAACTGCCTGTGTATATTGGTTTCTAGCTTCCTGAACAGCTGTATATCACGGGGCTGTTCGATATGCAGAACGCCATAGGATGTTTTTTGTGTTGGTTAAGGGCAGTCAGGTCTGGGAGAACCAAGGGCTATATCTGTTCCTGGTTCTACATTTCTTGAATGGGGCATGCTTATTTAAGATCGTTAGAAGGCATTTAAAAAAATAATCAGGCATCCTCTAGTGACGGATGAGATCAATATCCATCCAGGATACCACGGCCAGGTCGATTAGAAAGGCCTGCTTGCTGAAGTGTTTCAGGGAGCGTTTTACAGTGATGAGTGGAGGTTGTTTGACCGCTGACCCATTACGGATGCAGGCAATGAGGTAGTGATCGCTGAGATCTTGGTTGAAACAGCAGAGGTGTATTTAGAGACAAGTTGGTTAGGGATGATATCTATGAGGGTGCCCGTGGTTTATGGCTTTGGGAGGTACCTGGTCGGTTAATTGATCATTTGTGTGAGATTGAGGGCATCAAGCTTAGATTGTAGGATGGCTGGGGTGTTAAGCATGTTCCAGTTTAGGTCTCCTAGCAGCACGAGCTCTGAAGATAGATGGGGGCAATCAGTTCACATATGGTGTCCAGAGCACTGCTGGGGGCGGAGGGAGGTCTTATAGCAGGGCAACGGTGAGAGACTTGTTTTTAGAGAGGTGGATTTTTAAAAAGTAGAAGTTCAAATTGCTTGGGTACAGACCTGATAGTAGGACAGAACTCTGCAGGCTATCTTTGCAGTAGATTGCAACACCACCCTTGGCAGTTCTATCTTGTCTGAAAATGTTGTAGTTAGGGGATGATCATTTCAGAATTTTTGGTGGTCTTCCTAAGCCAGGATTCAGACACAGCTAGAACATCCGGTTGGCAGAGTGTGCTAAAGCAGTGGATAAAACAAACTTAGGGAGGAGGCATTTCTAATGTTAACATGCATGAAACCAAGGCTATTACCGTTACAGAAGTAATTAAAAGAGAGAGCCTGGGGAATAGGAGTGGAGCTAGGCACTGCAGGGCCTGGATTCACCCTCAACATCACCAGAGGAACAGAGGAGTGAGTAGGACAAGGGTACGGCTAAAAGCAATGAGAATTGGTCGCCTAGAACGTGCTGGAACAGAGAGTAAAAGGCGGTTTCTGGGGGCTTATGAAATAGCTTCAAGGTATAATGTACAGACAAAGGTATGGTAGGATGTGAATACAGTGGAGGTAAACCTAGGTATTGGAGGATGAAGAGAGATATTGTCTCTAGAAACATCATTGAAACCAGGAGATGTCATTGCATGTGTGGGTGGTGGAACTAATAGGTTGGATAAGGTATAGTGAGCAGGACTAGAGGCTCTACAGTGAAATAAGACAATAAACACTAACCAGAACAGCAATGGACAAGGCATATTGACATTAAGGAGAGGCATGCTTAGTCAAGTGATCAAAAGGGTCCAGTGAGTAGTGAGGTTGGTTGGGGTCACAGCGATTCACACAGCTAGCCGGGCCATCGGTAGCAAGCTAGCATAGGATGGAGTGTCTGTTTAGCCACCTGGTGTGTTTCCGTCGGTAGGGATTAGCGGTGTCCGTGGTAGAGGGGATCAACTACCGCAAAACAGATATAGATATAGAGGCCAAAGAAAGAAAAAAAGATGTACTCTTGTGTACCTTTCTCTCTCTCAACTCACCATGATATACTGTTAATGTTAATGACAGTCAATTGCAAATGAGTCTGACATAATGCTCTATCTCACCACCAATTAATGAGATGGGTGTGCCTGGCTGAGTCAGCGTACTCATGAGTTTTAATGCTCAGAGGGAGACTGGAGTACGATTGGTGCTGGAGGGCAGGGATGCCTTCTATTGGCTCTCAACCAATGGTGCTATTTTTTATTTATTTTTCCCGCGTTGTTCATAACTTGTTTTGTACATAATATTGCTGCTATGAGTGAAAAGAGATTCTGGATGTCAGAACTCACCTAAACTGGAAGAAAGATATTTTTTCAATGAGTCGGACGGAGAGGGATATACTACTACGACTGTGCTCCAGATACCTGCTATTTGCTGAAAAAGGAAACTGAGATTTTGTGGGAAGAGATCTGGGTGCCTTGCGAGTCAAGCGATGAGTGGCTAACCTGCCCATGCCTTCTATCCTGCTAGCTAACGTTCAATAGCTGGAAAATAAATGGGTCGAGCTGAAAGCACGTATATCCTACCAATGGGACATTAAAAACTGTAATATTCTATGTTTCACCGAATCATGGCTGAACAACGACATTAAAAACATACAGCTGGGTACACTCTATCGGCAGGACAGACAGCAGCCTCTGGTAAGACACGGGGCGGGGTCTATGTTATACACTCTATCGGCAGGACAGAACAGCAGCCTCTGGTAAGACACGGGGCGGGGTCTATGTTATACACTCTATCGGCAGGACAGAACAGCAGCCTCTGGTAAGACAGGGGCCTATGCATATATGTGAACAACAGCTGGTGCACAATATCTCTAGGGAAGTCTTGAGATTTGCTCACCTGAGGTAGAGTACCTCATGATAAGCTGTAAACCACACTATCTACCTAGAGAGTTTTCATCAGTATATTTCGTAGCTGGCTACATACCACCACAGACCTATGCTGGCACTAAGACCGCACTCAATTCCAAACAGGAAAACGCTCATCCAGAGGCGGTGCTACATCTCGCCTCCCAAAGCTTAACGTCCATTTGGAGAGCATAATCTTGGGAGTTTCTGATTAATTCAGTCAGTTTCTGATTGCTAGCTATAGCATCAATTCTTAGTTTTAGCGTTATTTGACAACATGTATTGATGTGAGTTTCTGTACCTCTGCCTCCCCACACATTGTTTTCACCATATCAACTGCGGCCGGTAATATCAAATTGTCTGCAATAGTGTGTGATTTCGTAGCCCAGCCATTCACCTTGGGAATGACTCGTGTGCAACTCAATATTACGAAGGTGTTCCTAATATTTTTGTTACGGATACAGTTATCCTGTGTCTGTGTGTATCCTGTGTGTGTGTTTCTTTTCTCTCCTTCTCCCCTCACAGGTGAAAATCATCACTCCCCAATCAATCATCAATCAGAAGACACACCTCCTCCTATTTCCTGACCTATCACAGTTCCTTCCCCATGGTTTAAAAACCCCATCATTTGTTTGTTCTAGAGCTCAGCTCAGCTCAATCTCTCTGTAATGCCATGTCTGTAGGTCTCTGTGTTTCACTCTCGCTTTGTGTCTTAACCTCTTTTTTGTTTAAAGCACCTCCATAGCACTTGTCATCACCTGTGAGTATTGTTTTTGGTTATGGTGTTTGTTTGTTGCTGGTGGGAAAAGGGGGAAACCAAGACAAGTCGCCCATGGGCATACACTACCCGTAGCTGAACTTTGTTAAATACACTAGTTAGAACTGGGCGGACCACCCACTGTATTTTTGGTTAGTTAGTTAGCTGTTGTTAAAGTAGGCTAGTCTAGCTTAGGAGTGTTTTTGAATACTTATTGTTTCTTTCCTTGGGTCCAGCTCAGCCCCTTTTCCTGCTCCCCTCATTACCGTGTGTTTATAAATAAACCTAGAGTTTGACGGTAGATTTCTGTTGTCGTGGTTATTTCGTTCACACTTTTACTTTGTCACAATAATAATTTGCATGAGTTATGTTACGGGTCTCATTACCATCCCCCCTAGACCATCGGGCCAAAAAGGATTCGTAATGTTGTATACCTAATGTACGCTAGCACTGCTCCCTAATGACGTCAAAGGAGATGGCTGCCGCGACGGTCTCCGAACCAATTGTGTGTTTTATTTTGCGTTATTCATAACTTATTTTGTACTGTCACGGTCTCTTATGACCCAAAAGAGATTCTGGACATCAGGACAGCGATTACTCACCTCGTACTGACAAAGATGTTTTCTTTAATGAGTCGGACGCAAAGGCTTTACCAGACACCCTACAAGGCCCAAATCCCCGTCATTACCATGAAGAAGAGATGGAAATATCGGGGACGTAGGTCGGGGTGCCTTGTAAGGATCCGACGGCGACTGGGTAATCTGCCTCTACCATCAGTCCTATTAGCCAACTTACAATCGGATAACAAAATAGACAAACTACAGTACGATCACAAATATCATATACAGCTGGTGGGTTATACACTCCATCAGTAGGAGAGAACAGCAGCCTTCTGGAAAGACAAAGGGACCTATGCATATATATATATATATATATATATATATATATATATAAAACAGCTGGTGCACAATATCTAATAATTAGGAAGTCTCAAGGTTTTGCACGCCTGAGGTAGAGTATCTCATGATAAGCTGTAGACCATCTATATTTTTCGTAGCTGTCTAAATACCACCACAGACCGATGCTGGCACTAAAATCTCGCTCAAAGGCTTTAACGCAGGGAAACTTAAATCTTTTTACCTCATTTCTACCAACATCTTAAATGTGCAACCAGAGGAGAAAAAAACACGAGACCATCTTTACTCCGCACACAGAGACGTGTACAAAGCTCTCCCTCGCCTCCATTTGGCAAATCTGACCATAATTCTATCCTCCTGATCCTCCTGATTCCTGCTTACAAGCAAAAACTAAAGCAGGAAGCACCAGTGGCTCGGGCAATACAGAAGTGGTCAGATGACACGGATGCTAAGCTAAGGACTGGAATATGTTCCGGGGATTCCTCCGATGGCATTAAGGAGTACACCACCTCAGTCATTGGCTTCATCAATAGGTGCATCGATGATGTCATCCCCACAGTGACTGTCCGTAAATACCTCAACCAGAAGCCATGGATTACAGGCAACATTTGCCCTGGGCTAAAGGGGTAGGGCTGCCGCTTTCAAGGAGTGGGACTCTAACCCGGAAGCTTTTATGAAATCCCGCTATGCCCCTGACAAACCATCAAACTGGCAAAGCATCAATACAGGACTAAGATTGAATCATACTACACCGGCTCCGACACTCGTCGGATGTGGCAGGGCTCGCAAACTATTACAGA
Source organism: Oncorhynchus keta (assembly GCF_023373465.1). Lineage (NCBI taxonomy): Eukaryota > Metazoa > Chordata > Actinopteri > Salmoniformes > Salmonidae > Oncorhynchus > Oncorhynchus keta. The sequence goes on along the minus strand of NW_026283353.1, from coordinate 7,714 downwards.
CTACAAGGGAAACACAGCCTGAGAGCTGCCCAGTGACACGAGCCTACCAGACAAGGTACATTTCTTCTATGCTCGCTTTGAGGCAAGCAACACTGATACATGCATGAGAGCATCAGCTGTTCCAAACGACTGTACATCACTCTCCGTAGCCGATATGAGTAAGACCTTAAACAGGTCAACATTCACAAGGCCGCAGGGACAGACGGATTACCAGGATATGTACTCTGAGCATGCAAGTGTCTTCACTGACATTTTCAACCTGTCCCTGACTAAGTCTGTAAAACCAACATGTGTCAAGCAGACCAGCATAGTCCCTGTACCCAAGAACTCAAAAGGTAACCTGCCTAAACGACTCCTGACCCATAGCACTCACGTCTGTAGCCATGAAGTGCTTTGAAAGGCTGGTAATGGCTCACATCAACACCATTATCCCAGAAACCCTAGACCCACTCCAATTTTGCATTCCGCACCAACAGATCCACAGATGACGCTATCTCTATTGCACACCAGGTGGGGGAAAAAGGTGTTCCTTTCCCCCCTGGACAAAGGAACACATATGGGAATGCTATTCATTGACTACAGCTCATTGTTCAACACCATAGTGCCCTCCAAGGTCATCACCAAGCTAAGGACCCTGGGACTAAACACCCTCCCTATGCAACTGGATCCTGTACTTCCTGGACGGGCCACCCCATGTGGTAAGGGTAGGTAACTACACATCCGCCCACGCTGATCCTCAACACGGGGGCCCCTCAGGGGTGCGTGTTCAGCCCCACTGTAGTCCCTGTTCACTCATGACTGCACCAACGCCATTAAGTTTGCTGATGACACAACAGTGGTATGGCTGATCACCAACAACGATGAGACAGCCTATAGAAAGGAGGTCAGAGACCTGACCATGGGTGTGCAAAGGACATCAACCTCTCCTTCAACGTGATTAAGACAAAGGGAGATGATTGTGGACTACAGGAAAAAGAGGACCAAGCACTCCTCCTTCTCATTCTCATTGGCCTGTATTGGAGCAGGTTGAGAGCTTCAAGTTCCTTAGTGTCCACATCACCAACAAACTATAACACGGGTCACTCAGATCCTGAAAGGTTTTACACCATCAAGAGCATCCAGATGATATGGCAGGCAGTGATGAATCTCTTCATTCAAAGGAACACAATCACGGACACTCTCACTGACAGTTGTGGCTGCTTTTGTGTGATGTATTGTTGTCTCTACCTTCTTGCCCTTTGTGCTGTTGTCTGGGCCCAATAATGTGTATACCCTGTTTTTGTGCTGCTACCATGTTGTGTTGCTACCATGTTGTGCTGCTACCATGTTGTGTTGATACCATGTTGTGATGCTACCATGTTGTGATGCTACCATGTTGTGCTGCTACCATGTTGTGATGCTACCATGTTGTGCTGCTACCATGTTGTGCTGCTACCATGTTGTGTTGCGCTACCATGTTGTGCTGCTACCATGTTGTGATGCTACCATGTTGTGATGCTACCATGTTGTGATGCTGACCACGTTGTGCTGCTACCATGTTGTGCTGCTACCATGTTGTGCTCCTGACATGTTGTGCTCCTGACATGTTGTGCTGCTACCATGTTGTGCTGCTACCATGTTGTGCTCACAGCATGTTGTGCTCCTGACATGTTGTGCTGCTACCATGTTGTGCTGCTACCATGTTGTGCTCTGACATGTTGTGCCATGATGACGGTGCTACCATGTTGTGCTGCTACCATGTTGTGCTACCATGTTGTGATGCTACCATGTTGTGCTGCTACCATGTTGTGCTGCTACCATGTGGTGTTGCTACCATGTTGTGCTGCTACCATGTTGTGCTCCTGACATGTTGTGCTGCTGCCATGTTGTGCTGCTACCATGTTGTGATGCTACCATGTTGTGATGCTACCATGTTGTGCTGCTACCATGTTGTGCTGCTACCATGTTGTGCTGCTACCATGTTGTGCTGCTACCATGTTGTGATGCTACCATGTTGTGATGCTACCATGTTGTGATGCTACCATGTTGTGCTGCTACCATGTTGTGTTGCTGCCATGTTGTGTTGTCTTTAAGTCTCTCCTTATGTAGTGTTGTCTCTCTTGTCGTGATGTGTTTTTGTGCTATATTTTTTTATTTTAAAACGTATTTTAATCTCAGCCCCCCTGCAGGATTTTTGCCTTTGGTAGTCCATCATTGTAAATAAGATTTTGTTCTTAACTGACTTGCCTAGTTCAATAAAGGTTAATTGAAAAAACTGCTCGGCCTCGACAGTAAGGCTCCAGAGGGTAGTGTGTACAACCCAGTGCATCACTGGGGCCAAGCTGGGGACCTCTATACCGCACCCCTGTATATAGCCTCCACATTGACTCTGTACCGTAATACCCTGTATATAGCCTCCACATTGACTCTGTACCGTACCCTGTATATAGCCCTCCACATTGACTCTGTGCCCGTAACACCCCTGTATATAGCCTCCACATTGACTCTGTACTGTAATACCCTGTATATAGCCTCCACATTGACTCTGTACCCGTAACACCCTGTATATAGCCTCCACATTGACTCTGTACCGTAATACCCTGTATATAGCCTCCACATTGACTCTGTACCGTAATACCCTGTATATAGCCTCCATTGACTCTGTACCGTAATAACCTGCATAAGGCCTCCACATTGACTCTGTACCGAGAATTCCCTGTATATGGCCTCCACATTGACTCTGTACCGTAATACCCTGTATATATAGCCTCCACATTGACTCTGTACCGGTACCCCCTTTATATAGCCTCCACATTGACTCTGTACCGGTACCCCTGTATATAGCCTCCACATTGACTCTGTACCGGTACCCCTGTATATATCCCACATTGACTCTGTACCGGTACCCCTGTATATAGCCTCCACATTGACTCTGTACCGGTACCCCCCTGGATATAGCCTCCACATTGACTCTGTACCGGTACCCCTGGATATAGCCTCCACATTGACTCTGTAGCGTAACACCCTGTATATAGCCTATTATTGACTCTGCACCGAACCCCTGCATATAGCCTCCATTGACTCTCCTGTACTGTAACACCCTGTATATAGCCTCCACATTGACTCTGTACCGTAACACCCTGTATATAGCCTTCCACATTGACTGTTCAGAATCATATAGCCTCCACATTGACTCTGTACCGTAACACCCTGCATATAGCCTCCACGCCTGCTTATTATCTATGCATAGTCACTTTAACTCTACCTACATGTACATATTACCTCAATTATCTCGACTAACCGGTGCCCCACACATTGACCCCCTGTATATAGCCTCATTATTGTATTTTTTTTGCTTTAGTTAATTTATTAAATATTTTCTTAACTCTATTTTCTTAAAACTGCATTGTTGTTTAAAGGCTTGTAAGTAAGCATTTCACGAATACAACACCTGTTGTATTTGGCGCATGTGACAAATACAATTCGATTTGATTCGATTTTGGCGGTAAATGCAACATTTTTATTATTATATACATTTTTTTAAAACATTTTGCTTTGTATACATTTGAATGACTCTAAATAGTTTTCCAAATCCGATTTTATAAAAAAAAAAATTAAGAATAAGGTGCTTTTTCTTCATACATTTTGATTTGTGTATAAAAAATGTTCCTAATAAAATAAAGGGATTTATGACATCACATTCAATTGTGGAATCAGTGTAGTAAAGTTATATGTAAAACTAAGACATTTATAATAATAATATAATAATAATATAATAATAATATAATAATAATAATAATAATATAATAATAATAATATAATAATAATAATAATAATATAATAATAATAATAATAATATAATAATATATAATAATATAATATATGCCATTTAGCAGACGCTTTTATCCACGAATACCATTGGATACACAAATGACTGAGGACAATAGAGGACGATACTGCCACTACTGTTGGCCATATCTTCAATTGTAAAGTAATAATAATAATAATATAATATATGCCATTTAGCAGGCGCTTTTATCCACGAATACCATTGGATACACAAATGACTGAGGACAATAGAGGACGATACTGCCACTACTGTTGGCCATATCTTCAATTGTAAAGTAATAATAATATAATATATGCCATTTAGCAGACGCTTTTATCAAAGCGACTTACAGTCATGTGTGCATACATTCTACGTATGGGTGGTCCCGGGAATCGAACCCACTACCCTGGCGTTACAAGCTCCATGCTCTACCAACTGAGCTACAGAAGGACATTTCAATGGTTGTTTGCAATTTGAGGCCAAGATATAGTTTTACATCAGTCCAGAACACTTCACTATATAAACAATGACAGAATAAGTGTTCGATAGATTCAATGTCTAGTTCACAAAAACGGAATTCACTGGTAACATCAGGTGTATATATATATATATATATATATATATTTAGAAATCAAGCTATTACACGGATAGAATCTATGGATAATCTTAAAGGAGATCTCCATAATTCTGTGTGAAGTGAGCCAAGCACGGCTCCAGTTTACATCAAGCGATGAAGCCCATCAAAATATCGCAGAGGGAATAGACTTCCTGTAGAAAATATCCCTTAATTAAACCATTGTTTAATTTCAGTATCTAATAGACCAATGCCTTTCACCTGGATATCGCTTACAATAGGAGATATTCCAAAATAGGCATTATTCTGAAGTACATTTTCTATCCCACTAGGTATAGCTTTAATAACAGTGTCATATTCCTTGCTTGAAACCTCAAAGTTGTATCTTTACATAAATTCTCTCTGTGTAAATAGATTCCCACTAATATTAACTAATTGTTAACTTAATATTAATATGAACTAATTGGCTGACAAGGACAATGTTCAAACTTCAGGAACATGTAGACATCGTCCATCGTTTGGGATCAAGACAAGAGACCGAGGAAAACCATCATCCGGTTCACCAACAGATCTACACGGGATCTTCTCTGGAGGGAGCGAGGAACCGATCTACACGGGATCTTCTCTGGAGGAGCGAAGAACAGATCTACACGGGATCTTCTCTGGAGGGAGCGAAGAACAGATCTACACGGGATCTTCTCTGGAGGAGCGAAGAACTGTGAATTCCACAAGCAAAAATTGAGGTTTACGGAGGATCTGACCTCAGCAGACACAGTGACAATATACATAGTGACAATAGACACAGTGACAATAGACACAGTGACAATAGACACAGTGACAATAGACACAGTGACAATAGACACAGTGACAATAGACACAGTGACAATAGAGACAGCAGACACAGTGACAATAGAGACAGCAGACACAGTGACAATAGACACAGTGACAATAGACACAGTGACAATAGAGACAGCAGACACAGTGACAATAGACACAGCAGACACAGTGACAATAGACACAGTGACAATAGAGACAGCAGACACAGTGACAAGAGAGAAACTGTGTCTGAAAGACAGGGAAAACTGCATTTATTTATCTGTGCAAGAGTGGTCATCGATGGGAAAGAAATGCGGCCAAATCAGAACATTGGAGTGAGAGGCGGAGTCTATCTCGGACAGAACTGTCAGGCCAAAAAAATGATTACCAGGTCCAGGTATTATAAAATGTACACAAACACTTGAACAGGGCTCCGGGCAGCCGAGCGGAAATGGAGGAAAACTCGCCTCCCTGCGGACCTGGCATCCTTTCACTCCCTCCTCTCTACATTTTCCTCCTCTGTCTCTGCTGCTAAAGCCACTTTCTACCATTCTAAATTCCAAGCATCTGCCTCTAACCCTAGGAAGCTCTTTGCCACCTTCTCCTCCCTCCTGAATCCTCCCCCCTCCCTCCTCCCTCTCTGCAGATGACTTCGTCAACCATTTTGAAAAGAAGGTCGATGACATCCGATCCTCGTTTGCTAAGTCAAACGACACCGCTGGTTCTGCTCACACTGCCCTACCCTATGCTCTGACCTCTTTCTCCCCTCTCTCTCCAGATGAAATCTTGCGTCTTGTGACGACCGGCCGCCCAACAACCTGCCCGCTTGACCCTATCCCCTCCTCTCTTCTCCAGACCATTTCCGGAGACCTTCTCCCTTACCTCACCTCGCTCATCAACTCATCCCTGACCGCTGGCTACGTCCCTCCCGTCTTCAAGAGAGCGAGAGTTGCACCCCTTCTGAAAAAACCTACACTCGATCCCTCCGATGTCAACAACTACAGACCAGTATCCCTTCTCTCTTTTCTCTCCAAAACTCTTGAGCGTGCCGTCCTTGGCCAGCTCTACCGCTATCTCTCTCAGAATGACCTTCTTGATCCAAATCAGTCAGGTTTCAAGACTAGTCATTCAACTGAGACTGCTCTTCTCTGTATCACGGAGGCGCTCCGCACTGCTAAAGCTAACTCTCTCTCCTCTGCTCTCATCCTTCTAGACCTATCGGCTGCCTTCGATACTGTGAACCATCAGATCCTCCTCTCCACCCTCTCCGAGTTGGGCATCTCCGGCGCGGCCCACGCTTGGATTGCGTCCTACCTGACAGGTCGCTCCTACCAGGTGGCGTGGCGAGAATCTGTCTCCTCACCACGCGCTCTCACCACTGGTGTCCCCCAGGGCTCTGTTCTAGGCCCTCTCTTATTCTCGCTATACACCAAGTCACTTGGCTCTGTCATAACCTCACATGGTCTCTCCTATCATTGCTATGCAGACGACACACAATTAATCTTCTCCTTTCCCCCTTCTGATGACCAGGTGGCGAATCGCATCTCGCATGTCTGGCAGACATATCAGTGTGGATGACGGATCACCACCTCAAGCTGAACCTCAGCAAGACGGAGCTCCTCTTCCTCCCGGGGAAGGACTGCCCGTTCCATGATCTCGCCATCACGGTTGACAACTCCATTGTGTCCTCCTCCCAGAGCGCTAAGAACCTTGGCGTGATCCTGGACAACACCCTGACGTTCTCAACTAACATCAAGGCGTTGTCCCGTTCCTGTAGGTTCATGCTCTACAACATCCGCGAGTACGACCCTGCCTCACACAGGAAGCGGCGCAGGTCCTAATCCAGGCACTTGTCATCTCCCGTCTTGATTACTGCAACTCGCTGTTGGCTGGGCTCCCTGCCTGTGCCATTAAACCCCTACAACTCATCCAGAACGTCGCAGCCCGTCTGGTGTTCAACCTTCCCAAGTTCTCTCACGTCACCCCGCTTCTCCGCTCTCTCCCTGGCTTCCAGTTGAAGCTCGCATCCGCTACAAGACCATGGTGCTCGCCTACGGAGCTGTGAGGGAACGGCACCTCAGTACCTCCAGGCTCTGATCAGGCCCTACACCCAAACAAGGGCACTGCGTTCATCCACCTCTGGCCTGCTCGCCTCCCTACCACTGAGGAAGTACAGTTCCCGCTCAGCCCAGTCAAAACTGTTCGCTGCTCTGGCCCCCAATGGTGGAACAAACTCCCTCACGACGCCAGGACAGCGGAGTCAATCACCACCTTCCGGAGACACCTGAAACCCCACCTCTTCAAGGAATACCTAGGATAGGGTAAGTAAGGGTAAGTAATCCTTCTCACCCCCCTTCTCCTCCCCCAACAAGATTTAGATGCAAGTGGCTGTTCCACTGGTTGTCATAAGGTGTATGCACCAATTTGTAAGTCGCTCTGGATAAGAGCGTCTGCTAAATGACTTAAATGTAAATGTAAATTAATGAGAAAAGGCTGACCTGAGAACTGGTAAACTC
>NW_026283352.1:0-1001 GCF_023373465.1 Oncorhynchus keta | reverse complement strand
ATATTGCTGGTTAGATTGATACATTAGACCTCTAGTAATATATTGCTGGTTAGATTGATACATTTGACCTCTAGTAATATATTGCATTATTGCTGGTTAGATTGATACATTAGACCTCTAGTAATATATTGCTGGTTAGATTGATACATTAGACCTCTAGTAATATATTGGGTTAGGTTGAGATTAGCATATTGCTGGTTATTGATACATTAGACCTCTAGTAATATATTGGCTGGTTAGATTGATACATTAGACCTCTAGTAATATATTGCTGGTTAGATTGATACATTAGACCTCTAGTAATATATTGGCTGGTTAGATTGATACATTAGACCTCTAGTAATATATTGCTGGTTAGATTGATACATTAGACCTCTAGTAATATATTGCTGGTTAGATTGATACATTAGACCTCTAGTAATATATTGCTGGTTAGATTGATACATTAGACCTCTAGTAATATATTGCTGGTTAGATTGATACATTAGACCTCTAGTAATATATTGGCTGGTTAGATTGATACATTAGACCTCTAGTAATATATTGGCTGGTTAGATTGATACATTAGACCTCTAGTAATATATTGCTGGTTAGATTGATACATTAGACCTCTAGTAATATATTGCTGGTTAGATTGATACATTAGACCTCTAGTAATATATTGGCTGGTTAGATTGATACATTAGACCTCTAGTAATATATTGGCTGGTTAGATTGATACATTAGACCTCTAGTAATATATTGGCTGGTTAGATTGATACATTAGACCTCTAGTAATATATTGCTGGTTAGATTGATACATTAGACCTCTAGTAATATATTGGCTGGTTAGATTGATACATTAGACCTCTAGTAATATATTGCTGGTTAGATTGATACATTAGACCTCTAGTAATATATTGGCTGGTTAGATTGATACATTAGACCTCTAGTAATATATTGCTGGTTAGATTGATACATTAGACCTCTAGTAATATATTGCTGGTTAGATTGATACATTA
>NW_026283351.1:0-5389 GCF_023373465.1 Oncorhynchus keta | reverse complement strand
TTAGCAATACATCCACTAAATAGTAGATTTAATTGAAATATTTTTAGTATGTCAGATTATTCTGGTACTTCTACAGAACCTTCATTAGATGAAAGATGTTAAAAATCATTTTTACATTTGTATCAAACTTCCAGAGTGGGCTCTGCTAATTCTGAAGGTATGATACATTTTATGAGCACCACCAACTCAGTGAATGGGAAAATGGATTCAAAGGGTATCTGGATAACCAGCCAAATAGGAAAAGTAGCCAGCCAGGCCTCCCCGGCCACAACCTATATTTCGGTGGCCTCTGGTACAGTCTAATGTCTTGATTCCACCCGAAATACACAGCAAAATTATGACCGTACGTACATACCCCAACCAAAAGCCATGGATTACAGGCAGCATCCGCACTGAGCTAAAGGCTAGAGCTGCTGCTTTCAAGGAACGGGACTCTAACCTGGAAGCTTATAAGAAACTGCCATGTCCTCTGATGAACCATCAAACAGGAAAAGCCGAATAGTACTATAACGGTTCTGACGCTCATCGGATGTAGCAGGGCTTGCAAACCATTAGACTAGCAAGGGGAAGCACAGCCGAGAGCTGCCCAGTGACACGAGCCTACCAGAAATGCTAAACTACTTATGCTTGCGCCGAGGCAAATAACACTAAGACATGCATGAGAGCACCAGCTGTTAGCCGGAAGACCGCATCATGCTCTCCGCAGCCGATGTGAGTAAGCCTCAAAACAGGCTCACAGTCACAAGGCTGCAGGGCCGACCAATTATCAGACGGTACTGCGAGCATGAACTGACCAACTGGCAAGTGTCTCCACTGACATTTTCAACCTCTCCCTGTCCGAGTCTGTAATTCCAACATGTTTTAAGCAGACCACCATAGTCCCTGTGCCCAAGAACACGAAGGTAACCTGCCTAAGCGACTACCAACCCGTAGCACTCACGTCTGTAGCTATGAAGTGCCTTGAAAGGCTGGTCATGGCTCACATCATACCATCATCCCAGAAACCCTAGACCCACTCCAATTTGCATACCACACCAACGCAGATGATGCACACTCCATTGAACTCCACTTTCCTTTCGCACCTGGACAAAAAGGAACACCTATGTGAGAATGCTATTCAATAACTACAGCTCAGCGTTCAACACCAGAGCTCTCAAAGCTCATCAATAAGTTAAGGACCCTGGGACTAAACACCTCCCTCTGCAACTGGATCCTGGACTTCCTGACGGGCTGCCCCCAGGTGGCAAGGGTAGGTAACAACACATCCACCACGCTGATTCTCAACACAGGGGCCCGTGCTCAGTCCTCTACTCCCTATTCACTCATGACTGCACGGCCAGGCACAACTCCAACACCATCATTACATTTGCAGATAAGCCTGATCACCGACAACAATGAGACAGCCTATAGGAAGGAGGTCAGAGACCTGGCCGTGTGGTGCCAGGACAACAACCTCTCCCTCAACGTGATCAAGACAAACGAGATGATTGCGGACCATAGGAAAAAGCGGACCGAGCACGACCCATTCTCATCGACGGGGCTGCAGTGGAGCAGGCTGAGAGCGTCAAGTTCCTTGGTGTCCACGTCACCAACAAACTAACATGGTCCAAGCACACCAAGACGGTCATGAGGGCACGACAAAACCTCAGGAGATTGAAAAGATTTGGCATGGGTCCTCAGATCCTCAAAGGTTCTTCAGCTGCACCATCAAGCGCATCCTGACTGGTTGCATCACTGCCTGGTATGGCAACTGCTCGGCCTCTGACCGTAAGGCACCACAGAGAGTGGGGGCTAAGATTCCTGCCATCCAGGACCCTACACCAGGCGGTGTCAGAGGAAGGCCCTAAAAATTGTGAAAGACTCCTGCCACCCTAGTCATAGACTGTTCTCTCTGCTACCGCATGGCAAGCAGTACCGGAGCTGCTCAAGTCTTGGTTCAAGAGGCTTCTACCCCCTAAGCCATAAGACTCCTGAACATCTAGTCAAACGGCTACCCAGACTATTTGCAGTGCACACCTCACCCTCTCTTTACACCACTGCTACTCTGTCATCAATGCAGTCACCTTAATAGCTTTACCTACATGTACATACTACCGCAAACAGGTTCTCCCGCACATTGATTTTGTATCAGTACCCCAGTATAGTCTCGCTGTTATTTCACTGCTGCTCTTTAATACTTGTTACTTTTATCACTTATTCTTATCTGTATTTTTTTAAACTGCATTGTTGGTTAGAGCTCGTAAGTAAGCATTTCACTGTAAGGTCTACACCCGTTGTATTCAGCACAGGTGACTAATACAATTTGATTTGAATACTTATTAAATTTACCTCCCAAATTGTAAAAAATACTTTACAATTTAAATGACTGAAATTGTTTGAAGAATTCAGTGTATTGTTAGTTGTTTTGGATATCGTCTAGTCCTAGGCCTACACTGAGTGTATAAAACATTATGAACAAATTATGTCAAATCCACTTCAAATCAGTGTAGATCAAGGGAAGGAGACAGGTTAAATAAGGAATTTTTAAGCCTTGAGAAAATTGAGACTGTGCCATTCAGAGGGTGAATAGGCAAGACAAAATATTTAAGTGCTTTTGAACAGGGTATGGTAGTAGGTGCACCAGTTTGTCTCAAGAACTGCAACGTTGATGGGGTTTTCCACACTCAGTTTCCCCATGTGTAACAACCAAAGGACATCCAGCCAACTTGACACAACTGTGGGAAGCATTGGAGTCAACATGGGTCAGCATCCCTGTGGAACGCTTTCAACACCTTGTAGAGTTCATGCCCGACAAATTGATGGTGTTCTGAGGGCAAAAGGGGGGACAACATTAGGAAGGTGTTCTTAATGTTTTGTACACTCAGTGTATAAGATCAGGACTATGTTCTATGTGAAGTGGATTTTGACTCATCTTTACAACTTATGTTAAAAACATGGGACATGTGAATTCAGGGCTCTAAAGCTGACATTTTGTACAAGGAGCACAATAAAGTACACAGCACACACCCTGGGGATAATGAAAGTATTTGAGAAAGCGTTATGATAAGAAATGACAAAAAGTTATTTGGATTGTTCCATGCTCAATAAAGTACAAAATGTACAAGCAAATATTTTAGTCACATGGGTACAAGTGTACACCCGCAGCCCGCAATTCGGGGCAGGAATGATCCCCTCGAGCAACCCATTGGTTCTTTCAAGCCTGCTGTGTACTAGATAAAACAGTGCCTGACAGCTGGACGAAGGACAGTCTAGTAGTCGTCCCGCCTAACACTGGAACAGCATGCGGGAGGCTGGCAGCTAGTTAGCGACACTGTGCTCAGCTTGCTAGTTCTCCAGCTAGAACAGTGTCGCCCCTCCTGCACATGAACAGGTCTACTAGTCGACCCCGCTAGCACAGCAGCTAACGCTCGTTAGCGACAGTGTTGCTCCCGTGTACCGGACTAGCTGGCTCCGCTAGTGCAGAGTCCTTGGCTCCAGCCTGCCAAACACCTGCCGTCGTTAACAGAACTGGGGGAAACATTACCAATTTAATCTTTTTTCCCCAAAAATGGTTTGATACACAAATGTAAAAAAGCATGTTAAACATCCATCCTCCCAATGAAGTTCCTAAATCACCCAATAAGGAGTCCATCTTAAACCAGTTCACAGATTCCGTCTCAAGGTGGAAGACGTGTCGTCATTATGGAGCCTTACCTGATCTCGCCTGTGAAGGCCCCCTTGGCAACTTTGTAGCAGTTCTATGCGGCGACGCCGATCCTGGCATCCAGGTTCGAGCGGGCAAAGTCAAGGTAGACGGTGGGAGCACCACACACCACCTCTGAGTATAAGAGAGGGAGGTAGAGAGAGGAGACAAGAGGGAGACAGTAGGAGTTTAAAGCGTCCTCATGCTTCCCATCTGAAACAGTTCGGAACCGTTTGTGCATATTAGGTGGACATTTAGGTCTTCGGCAAGGCTTTTTCAGTTGTTTGAGCACACTCAATTTTTTACTCCAGGCAAGCCGAAGTCAGAAGATTTACACCCCTTCGACTGGTGGATAGGCTGTTGGTAGACAGTCTTCAGTTGAGCAGTGGCAAATATATATATATATATCACAAGAGACCTGCCTGATTCACACCTGTCTGAGTCAACTAATCCATTGAGAAGGCCACAGAAAAAAAAAATACGTCACGTGACTTCAATGTCATGGTGTTATTCTCGTGTCGTTTGACGCAATCATCAGCATCATTCTTCTGTTTAGTGATAAAAATATATATATATACATTTACTAGTTTCATGTTAACATGTGTGTATATATGTATTGGTATCAATAAGAATGTAGTGTCAACGTATATAGGGCACATTTTAGACTGAAGATATTGAGACAAAATCGAATGCCGGTTACCGGTTTCATCGTTGAGGCTTGCAGTGTTCAGGGTCGTTATAAGGTCGCCCAGGCTCTTCTTGTCACCGTTCATCTTCCAGTTTCCTCCTACGAAAAATGTTCTAGAAGACATGATGGCTGGGCGTTAGACGATACCGGAAAACCGAAGACACGGGCCTAGGATGTGATGCGCTCGCAACAAACAGTGTGTAAGCAGAAGCAGTCTTCTCCCCGTTTTTCTTTAAGCTTCTTCTTCTTCGGTGGGGTTTAACCGCAGTTGGCAGCCAATATAATGTTACATTACCGCCACCAACTGGACCGGAGAACAAATCCATTCTACTTTGTGATAGAAAAAGAATTACACTGCCAACCACTGTATTAACCCTACACTCATAAAAGACACCCCCCATTCCACTAATTTAACCCTATCTAATCCTTTACCAGGCCAATGGCCTGGGAGGAGGGAGAATACCATTCAACACCCCTGTAACTCTTTCATATTAAAATCTCCTAATTCCAAGTACTTCCTCCTGCAGCTGCCACCACAACACCTGTTTTCTGTGACTTATGTTCCATACCTGCTGTACAGTTGATAAACATAGCAATGAACACTAAAAAGACAACCTTACTGGAAGCACATTTCATTTGTAGGCCTATTACTCTGTACTGGCAACATTCTGCAACTCACCGGGAGCCTCTTAGGATCCCTCACCATTGACCCATCTTCTTCAATTTTCTTCACTGCCGCAGCATCTGACACCTTTTCCCCACAACTTTCACCCTGGCAACCTCAACCTGCGTCTCTCGCACCAGACACTTCTGATCCCCAGCAACATGGGCATCCCTACAGCTTACGCACGCACACACACACACACACACACACACACACACACACACACACACACACACACACACACACACACACACACACACACACACACACACACACACACACACACACACACACACACACACACACACACACACACACACACACACACACACACACACACACACACACACACACA
>NW_026283350.1:2500-15072 GCF_023373465.1 Oncorhynchus keta | reverse complement strand
CTCCTCCCCCTCCTCTCTCCCTCCCTCCTTCCCTCTCCCTCTCTCTCCCTCCCTCTCCTTCCCTCCCCTCTCCCTCTCCCCTCTCACTCCTCCTCCTCCTTTCCTCCCCTCTCCCTTCCCTCTCCTTCCCCTTCCTCCTCCTCCTCCCTCTCCCTCTCCTCTCCCTCTCCTTTCCTCCTCTCCCTCTCCCTCTCCTCCCCTCTCCTTCCTCTCCTCTTCCCCTCTCCTTCCCCTCCCTCCTCCCCTCTCCATCCTCCCTCCTTCCTCCCTCCCTCCTTTCCTCTCCTTCCCCTCCTCTCCTCCCTCCTTCCTCCCTCCTCCTCCCTCCCCTCCCCCTCCCCCTCTCCCTCCCTCTCCCTCTCCTCTCCTTCCTCTCCCTCCCTCCCTTCCTCCCTTCTCCCTCTCCTCTCCCCTCCTCCCCTCCCCTCCTCCCTTCCCTTCCTCCCTCCTCCCTCCCCTCTCCCCTCCTCCTCTCCCTCTTCCCCTCCCTCCCCTCTCCCTCCCTCCCTTCCCCCTCCTCTCCCCTCCCCTCCCCCTCCCCTCCCTCCCCCTTCCTCTCCCTCCTCCTCTCCTCTCCCTCCTCCCTCCCTCTCCTCTCCCTACCACCCTCTCCTCCCTCCCTTCCCTCCCCCTCCTCTCTCCTCCCTCCCCCTCCTCCCCTCCCCTCCCTCCCTCCCTCCCTCCCCTCCTCTCCCTCTCCTTCCCTCCTTCCATCCCTCCCTCCCCTCTCCCCCCCTCCCTTCCTCCCTCCCTCCCTCTCCTCCCCCTCTCCCCTCCCCTCCCCCTCCCTCCCTCTCCTTCCTCCCTCTCCCTTCCTCCCCTCCCTCCCTCCCTTCCTCCCTCCTTCCCCTTCCCCTCCCCTCCCCTCCTCCTTCCCTCCTCCCCTTCCCCTTCCCACCTCCCCTTCCTCCCTTCCTCCTTCTCCTCTCCTCCCTCCCCTCCCCTCCCCTCTCCTCTCCCCTCCCTCCCCCTCCACCTCCCTCTCCTCCTCCCTCCTCCTTCCCTCCCCCCCCTCTAATTTAGTCTCTTCACAAGTCCAATTACAGCTCCAATTAGGCTGATTAAAACAGGCAGATGCAGAGAGGGTCTGTGTGTGTCACTTTCACAGTAAAGTGAGACGGGAGGTGTTAAGTGGCAGGTTTCAGTGATGATGATCTGATTATCTGAGGGATTCACAGGGGAGAGAAAGAGGGAAAGAGAGGGAATATACTCCAGGGAGGAGGAGAGAGGAGGAGGCAGAGGGAATATACTCCAGGGAGGAGGAGAGAGGAGGAGACAGAGGGAATATACTCCAGGGAGGAGGAGAGAGGAGGAGACAGAGGGAATATACTCCAGGGAGGAGGGGAGAGGAGGAGACAGAGGAGGAGACAGAGGAAATATACTCCAGGGAGAAGGGGAGAGGAGGAGAGAGAGGAGGAGACAGAGGAAGAGACAGAGGAAATATACGCCAGGGAGGAGGGGAGAGGAGGACCGAGAGGATAAGACAGAGGGAATATACCTCAGGAGGAGGAGAGAGGAGGAGACAGAGGGAATATACTCCAGGGAGGAGGGGAGAGGAGGAGACAGAGGAGGAGACAGAGGAAATATACTCCAGGGAGAAGGGGAGAGGAGGAGAGAGAGAGGAGGAGACAGAGGAAGAGACAGAGGAGGAGAGAGATGAAGAGAGAGGAGGAGAGAGGAGGAGACAGAGGGAATATACTCCAGGGAGGAGGGGAGAGGAGAGAAGAGAGAAAAATGACATCTGTGGATATGATCAGCTGGCTAATCTGCATGATGACACATATGGAGGAATCATCTAATCTAATATTATTATAGAGGACAGGAAAGGAGAGAAGAGAAGAGAAGAGGAGAAGGGAGGAAAAACGCAGAGGAGAAGAGGAGAAAAGGAGAAGAGGAGAAAAGGAGAGGGAAAGGAGAAGAGGAAAAGGGAGAGTAGAAAATGAGAAAAGTAGGAAATGAGAAAAGGAGAAGAGGAGAAAAGGAGAGGAAAATGAGAGGAGAATATTAAAAGGAGAGGAGGAGAGGAGAAAATGAGAGGTGAAAAGGAGAGGAGGAGAGGAGAAAATGAGAGGTGAAAAGGAGAGGAGGAGAGGAGAAAAGAGAGGAGAAAAGGAGAGGAGGAGAGGAGAAAAGGAGAGGTGAAAAGGAGAGGAGGAGAGGAGAAAAGGAGAGGAGAAAAGGAGAGGGAAAAAGGAGAGGAGAAAAGGAGAGGAGGAGAGGAGAAAAGGAGAGGAGAGGAGAGAGGAGAAAAGAGAGGTGAAAAGGAGAGGTGAAAAGGAGAGGAGGAGAGGAGAAATGAGAGGAGAAAAGAGAGGAGAAAAGGAGAGGAGAGAGAGGAGGAGAAAGGAGAGGAGGAGAGGAGAAAAGGAGAGGAGGGGAAAGGAGAAAATGAGAGGAGGAGAGGAGAAAAGGAGAGGAGGAGAGGAGAAAGGAGAGGAGGAGAGGAGAAAAGGAGAGGAGGAGAGGAGAAAGGAGAGAGAGGAGAGAAAAGGAGAGGAGAAGAAAAGGAGAGGAGAGAGGAGAAAAGGAGAGGAGAAAAGGAGAGGAGAAAAGGAGAGGAGAAAGGAGAGGTGAAAAGGAGAGGAGGAGAGGAGAAAAGGAGAGGAGAAAAGGAGAGGTGAAAATGAGAGGAGAAAAGGAGAGGTGAAAATGAGAGGTGAAAAGGAGAGGAGGAGAGGAGAAAAGGAGAGGAGGAGAGGAGAAAAGGAGAGGAGGAGAGGAGAAAAGGAGAGGAGAAATGAGAGGTGAAATGAGAGGTGAAAAGGAGAGGAGAAAAAAAGGAGAGGAGGAGAGGAGAAAAGGAGAGGAGGAGAGGAGAAAAGGAGAGGAGAAAAGGAGAGGTGAAAAGGAGAGGAGGAGAGGAGAAAAGGAGAGGAGGAGAGGAGAAAAGGAGAGGAGGAGAGGAGAAAAGGAGAGGAGGAGAGGAGAAAAGGAGAGGAGGAGAGGAGAAAAGGAGAGGTGAAAAGGAGAGGAGGGAGGAGAAAAGGAGAGGAGGAGAGGAGAAAAGGAGAGGAGGAGAGGAGAAAAGGAGAGGAGAAAATGAGAGGAGAAAAGGAGAGGAGGAGGAGGAGAAAAGGAGAGGAGGAGAGGAGAAAAGGAGAGGAGAAAAGGAGAGGAGAAAATGAGAGGAGAAAATGAGAGGTGAAAAGGAGAGGAGGAGAGGAGAAAAGGAGAGGAGGAGAGGAGAAAAGGAGAGGAGAAAATGAGAGGAGAAAAGGAGAGGAGAAAAGGAGAGGAGAAAAGGAGAGGAGAAAAGGAGAGGAGGAGAGGAGAAAAGGAGAGGAGGAGAGGAGAAAAGGAGAGGAGAAAAGGAGAGGAGGGGAGGAGAAAAGGAGAGGAGGAGAGGAGAAAAGGAGAGGAGAAAAGGAGAGGAGAAAATGAGAGGAGGAGAGGAGAAAAGGAGAGGAGGAGAGGAGAAAAGGAGAGGAGGAGAAGAGAAAAGGAGAGGAGAAAATGAGAGGAGGAGAGGAGAAAAGGAGAGGAGAGGAGGAGAGGAGAAAAGGAGAGGAGGAGAGGAGAAAAGGAGAGGAGGAGAGGAGAAAAGGAGAGGAGGAGAGGAGAAAAGGAGAGGAGAGGAGGAGAGGAGAAAGGAGAGGAGGAGAGGAGAAAAGAGAGGAGGAGAGGAGAAAAGGAGAGGAGAGGAGGAGAGGAGAAAAGGAGAGGAGGAGAGGAGAAAGGGAGAGGAGGAGAGGAGAAAAGGAGAGGAGGAGAGGAGAAAAGGAGAGGAGGAGAGGAGAAAAGGAGAGGAGGAGAGGAGAAAGGAGAGGAGGAGAGGAGAAAGGAGAGGAGGAGAGGAGAGGAGAGAGGAGGAGAGGAGAAAAGGAGAGGAGGAGAGGAGAAAGGAGAGGAGAGAGGAGAAAGGGGAGGAGGAGAGGAGAAAGTTAGGGAGGAGAAAGGGAGAAAGGGAGAGGAGGGAGAGGAGTCTAAGAGGAGAAGAGGAGAAAAGGGGAAAGAGGAGGAGGGAAAGGGTAGAAAGGGAGAGGAGGAGAGGAGAAAGGAGAGGAGGAGAGGAGGAAGGAGAAAGGAGAGGAGGAGAGGAGAAAGGGAGAAGGAGAAAAGGAGAGAGGGGAGAGGAGGGAGAAAGGGAAAATGAAAAACTATACAAAAATGAGGAGAGGAGAAAAAGGAGAGGAGAAGGAGAGGAGGAAGGGAGAGGGGAGAAAGGGAGAAAGGAGAGGAGGAGAGGAGAAAAGGAGAGGAGGAGAGGAGGAGAGGAGGAGAGGAGAAAAGGGAGAAAGGGAGAGGAGGAGAGGAGAAAGGAGATTCTGAGGAGAGGAGGAGAGGAGAGGGGAAAATGGAGAAAGGAGAGAGGAGGAGAGGAGAAATAGAGAGACAGGGAGACTGTAAGGGAGAGGAGATTCTGAGATAAAAGGGAGAGGAGGGGGAGGAGTATCTAGGAGAGTATAAAGGGGAGAAAGGGACAAAGGAGAGGAGAAAAGGAGAGGAGAGAGAGGAGAAAGGGAGGAGGAAAGGAGAGGAGGAGAGGAGAAAAGGAGAGGAGGAGAGGAGAGGAGGAGAGGAGAAAGGAGAGTAGGAGAGGAGAAAAGGAGAGGAGGAGAGGAGAAAAGGAGAGGAGGAGAGGAGGGAGGAGGAGAGAGGAGTAGATTCTGAAAAGGAGAAAGGGGACTGTATCTAGAAAAAAAACTCAGAAAGGAGATATATACAGGGGACTGAGACAGTATATTCGATATATATACAGGGGGACTGGGAGAGGAGTCTACAGTATATTCTGATATATATACAGGGGACTGTATCTAGTCTACAGAGTATATATACAGGGACTGTATCTAAGGGAGAGGATATTCTGATAGAGGGGAGGAGAGGAGAATAAGGACTGTATCTAGTCTACAGGGGGATATTCAGGAGATATATACAGGGGGACTGGATCTAGTCTACAGTATATTCTGATAAAGGGAGAGGGGAGAGTATCTAGGGAGAAAGGGAGATTCTGAGAGAGAGAAAGGGGACTGTATCTAGTCTACAGTAGAGGGGGGAGAGGAGGAGAGGAGAAAGGGAGAAAGGGGGAAAGTATCTAGTCTACAGTAGATGAGAATAGGGAGAGGAGGGGGAGAGTAGAAAGGGAGAGGATAGGGAGAATACAGGGGAGTAGTCTACAGTATATTCAGAGGGGGAGTATCTAGTCTACAGTAGATTCTGAGATAAGGAGAGGGGGGACTGGTCTAGAGGAGAAAGGGGAGGGGGACTGAGGAGAAGAAGATATATAAACAAAATGAAAACTATACAAAATGCACAAAACAAACGTATCTAGTCTACAGTATATTCTGATATATATACAGGGGGACTGTATCTAGTCTACAGTATATTCTGATATATATACAGTGGGACTGTATCTAGTCTACAGTATATTCTGATATATATACAGGGGGACTGTATCTAGTCTACAGTATATTCTGATATATATACAGGGGGACTGTATCTAGTCTACAGTATATTCTGATATATATACAGGGGGACTGTATCTAGTCTACAGTATATTCTGATATATATACAGGGGGACTGTATCTAGTCTACAGTATATTCTGATATATATACAGGGGACTGTATCTAGTCTACAGTATATTCTGATATATATACAGGGGGACTGTATCTAGTCTACAGTATATTCTGATATATATACAGGGGGACTGTATCTAGTCTACAGTATATTCTGATATATATACAGGGGGACTGTATCTAGTCTACAGTATATTCTGATATATATACAGGGGGACTGTATCTAGTCTACAGTATATTCTGATATATATACAGTGGGACTGTATCTAGTCTACAGTATATTCTGATATATATACAGGGGGACTGTATCTAGTCTACAGTATATTCTGATATATATACAGGGGACTGTATCTAGTCTACAGTATATTCTGATATATATACAGGGGGAATGGTATTTCCTCAACACCTTTCCATAGTAAAACCCATGAGAGACTCCTATATTAATAAACCACATGACACTAGACATGGAGACTCCTATATTAATAAACCATATGACACTAGACATGAGAGAGACTCCTACATTAATAAACCATATGACACTAGACATGGAGACTCCTATATTAATAAACCACATGACACTAGACATGGAGACTCCTATATTAATAAACCATATGACACTAGACATGAGAGAGACTCCTGTATTAATAAACCATATGACACTAGACATGAGAGACTCCTACATTAATAAACCATATGACACTAGACATGAGAGAGACTCCTATATTAATAAACCATATGACACTAGACATGAGAGAGACTCCTATATTAATAAACCATATGACACTAGACATGAGAGACTCCTACATTAATAAACCATATGACACTAGACATGAGAGACTCCTACATTAATAAACCATATGACACTAGACATGAGAGAGACTCCTATATTAATAAACCATATGACACTAGACATGAGAGAGACTCCTATATTAATAAACCATATGACACTAGACATGAGAGAGACTCCTACATTAATAAACCATATGACACTAGACATGAGAGAGACTCCTACATTAATAAACCATATGACACTAGACATGAGAGACTCCTACATTAATAAACCATATGACACTAGACATGAGAGACTCCTATATTAATAAACCATATGACACTAGACATGAGAGAGACTCCTACATTAATAAACCATATGACACTAGACATGAGAGAGACTCCTATATTAATAAACCATATGACACTAGACATGAGAGAGACTCCTACATTAATAAACCATATGACACTAGACATGAGAGACTCCTATATTAATAAAACCATATGACACTAGACATGAGAGAGACTCCTACATTAATAAACCATATGACACTAGACATGAGAGACTCCTACATTAATAAACCATATGACACTAGACATGAGAGACTCCTATATTAATAAACCATATGACACTAGACATGAGAGAGACTCCTATATTAATAAACCATATGACACTAGACATGAGAGACTCCTATATTAATAAACCATATGACACTAGACATGAGAGACTCCTATATTAATAAACCATATGACACTAGACATGAGAGAGACTCCTATATTAATAAAACCTCCTATATTAATAAACCACATGACACTAGACATGAGACTCCCTATGCATTAATAAACCATATGACACTAGACATGAGAGAGACTCCTATATTAATAAACCATATGACACTAGACATGAGAGACTCCTACATTAATAAACCATATGACACTAGACATGAGAGAGACTCTATATTAATAAACCATATGACACTAGACATGAGAGAGACTCCTATATTAATAAACCATATGACACTAGACATGAGACACTAGACATGAGAGACTCCTACATTAATAAACCATATGACACTAGACATGAGAGAGACTCCTACATTAATAAACCATATGACACTAGACATGAGAGACTCCTACATTAATAAACCATATGACACTAGACATGAGAGAGACTCCTATATTAATAAACCATATGACACTAGACATGAGAGAGACTCCTACATTAATAAACCATATGACACTAGACATGAGAGACTCCTACATTAATAAACCATATGACACTAGACATGAGAGACTCCTATATTAATAAACCATATGACACTAGACATGAGAGAGACTCCTACATTAATAAACCATATGACACTAGACATGAGAGAGACTCCTACATTAATAAACCATATGACACTAGACATGAGAGACTCCTACATTAATAAACCATATGACACTAGACATGAGAGACTCCTATATTAATAAACCATATGACACTCCTACATTAATAAACCTAGACATGAGAGACTCCTACATTAATAAACCATATGACACTAGACATGAGAGACTCCTACATTAATAAACCATATGACACTAGACATGAGAGAGACTCCTATATTAATAAACCATATGACACTAGACATGAGAGAGACTCCTATATTAATAAACCATATGACACTAGACATGAGACTCCTATATTAATAAACCATATGACACTAGACATGAGAGACTCCTATATTAATAAACCATATGACACTAGACATGAGCGACTCCTATATTAATAAACCATATGACACTAGACATGAGAGACTCCTACATTAATAAACCATATGACACTAGACATGAGAGAGACTCCTATATTAATAAACCATATGACACTAGACATGAGAGAGACTCCTATATTAATAAACCATATGACACTAGACATGAGAGAGACTCCTATATTAATAAACCATATGACACTAGACATGAGAGAGACTCCTATATTAATAAACCATATGACACTAGACATGAGAGAGACTCCTACATTAATAAACCATATGACACTAGACATGAGAGAGACTCCTACATTAATAAACCATATGACACTAGACATGAGAGACTCCTACATTAATAAACCATATGACACTAGACATGAGAGACTCCTATATTAATAAACCATATGACACTAGACATGAGAGAGACTCCTATATTAATAAACCATATGACACTAGACATGAGAGAGACTCCTATATTAATAAACCATATGACACTAGACATGAGAGAGACTCCTATATTAATAAACCATATGACACTAGACATGAGAGAGACTCCTATATTAATAAACCATATGACACTAGACATGAGAGACTCCTACATTAATAAACCATATGACACTAGACATGAGAGAGACTCCTATATTAATAAACCATATGACACTAGACATGAGAGACTCCTACATTAATAAACCATATGACACTAGACATGAGACTCCTAATTAAAAACCATATGACACTAGACATGAGAGAGACTCCTATATTAATAAACCATATGACACTAGACATGAGAGAGACTCCTATATTAATAAACCATATGACACTAGACATGAGAGAGACTCCTACATTAATAAACCATATGACACTAGACATGAGAGACTCCTATATTAATAAACCATATGACACTAGACATGAGAGACTCCTACATTAATAAACCATATGACACTAGACATGAGAGACTCCTATATTAATAAAACCATATGACACTAGACATGAGAGAGACTCCTACCTACATTAATAAAATAAAACCATATGACACTAGACATGAGAGAGACTCCTACATTAATAAACCATATGACACTAGACATGAGAGACTCCTATATTAATAAACCATATGACACTAGACATGAGAGAGACTCCTACATTAATAAACCATATGACACTAGACATGAGAGAGACTCCTACATTAATAAACCATATGACACTAGACATGAGAGACTCCTATATTAATAAACCATATGACACTAGACATGAGAGAGACTCCTATATTAATAAACCATATGACACTAGACATGAGAGAGACTCATGAGAGAGACTATATTAATAAACCATATGACACTAGACATGAGAGAGACTCCCTACATTAATAAACCATATGACACTAGACATGAGAGAGACTCCTATATTAATAAACCATATGACACTAGACATGAGAGACTCCTATATTAATAAACCATATGACACTAGACATGAGAGAGACTCCTATATTAATAAACCATATGACACTAGACATGAGAGACTCCTATATTAATAAACCATATGACACTAGACATGAGAGAGACTCCTATATTAATAAACCCTATATAAACCATATGACACTAGACATGAGAGACTCCTATTAATAAACCATATGACACTAAACCATATGACACTAGACATGAGAGAGACTCTATATTAATAAACCATATGACACTAGACATGAGAGAGACTCCTACATTAATAAACCATATGACACTAGACATGAGAGAGACTCCTATATTAATAAACCATATGACACTAGACATGAGAGAGACTCCTATATTAATAAACCATATGACACTAGACATGAGAGACTCCTACTCCATATGACATAGACATGAATAAACCATATGACACTAGACATGAGAGAGACTCCTATATTAATAAACATTAATAAACCATATGACACTAGACATGAGAGACTCCTACATTAATAAACCATATGACACTAGACATGAGAGACTCCTATATTAATAAACCATATGACACTAGACATGAGAGAGACTCCTACATTAATAAACCATATGACACTAGACATGAGAGAGACTCCTATATTAATAAACCATATGACACTAGACATGAGAGAGACTCCTACATTAATAAACCATATGACACTAGACATGAGAGAGACTCCTATATTAATAAACCATATGACACTAGACATGAGAGAGACTCCTACATTAATAAACCATATGACACTAGACATGAGAGACTCCTACATTAATAAACCATATGACACTAGACATGAGAGACTCCTATATTAATAAACCATATGACACTAGACATGAGAGAGACTCCTATATTAATAAACCATATGACACTAGACATGAGAGACTCCTATATTAATAAACCATATGACACTAGACATGAGAGACTCCTATATTAATAAACCATATGACACTAGACATGAGAGAGACTCCTATATTAATAAACCATATGACACTAGACATGAGAGACTCCTATATTAATAAACCATATGACACTAGACATGAGAGAGACTCCTACATTAATAAACCATATGACACTAGACATGAGAGACTCCTATATTAATAAACCATATGACACTAGACATGAGAGAGACTCCTATATTAATAAACCATATGACACTAGACATGAGAGACTCCTATATTAATAAACCATATGACACTAGACATGAGAGACTCCTATATTAATAAACCATATGACACTAGACATGAGCGACTCCTATATTAATAAACCATATGACACTAGACATGAGAGACTCCTACATTAATAAACCATATGACACTAGACATGAGAGAGACTCCTATATTAATAAACCATATGACACTAGACATGAGAGAGACTCCTATATTAATAAACCATATGACACTAGACATGAGAGAGACTCCTATATTAATAAACCATATGACACTAGACATGAGAGAGACTCCTATATTAATAAACCATATGACACTAGACATGAGAGAGACTCCTACATTAATAAACCATATGACACTAGACATGAGAGACTCCTACTCCTAGACATTAATAAACCATATGACACTAGACATGAGAGACTCCTACATTAATAAACCATATGACACTAGACATGAGAGACTCCTATATTAATAAACCATATGACACTAGACATGAGAGAGACTCCTATATTAATAAACCATATGACACTAGACATGAGAGAGACTCCTATATTAATAAACCATATGACACTAGACATGAGAGAGACTCCTATATTAATAAACCATATGACACTAGACATGAGAGAGACTCCTACATTAATAAACCATATGACACTAGACATGAGAGAGACTCCTACATTAATAAACCATATGACACTAGACATGAGAGACTCCTATATTAATAAACCATATGACACTAGACATGAGAGAGACTCCTATATTAATAAACCACATGACACTAGACATGAGAGAGACTCCTATATTAATAAACCATATGACACTAGACATGAGAGAGACTCCTATATTAATAAACCATATGACACTAGACATGAGAGAGACTCCTATATTAATAAACCATATGACACTAGACATGAGAGACTCCTATATTAATAAACCATATGACACTAGACATGAGAGACTCCTATATTAATAAACCATATGACACTAGACATGGAGACTCCTATATTAATAAACCATATGACACTAGACATGAGAGACTCCTATATTAATAAACCATATGACACTAGACATGAGAGACTCCTACATTAATAAACCATATGACACTAGACATGAGAGACTCCTATATTAATAAACCATATGACACTAGACATGAGAGAGACTCCTATATTAATAAACCACATGACACTAGACATGGAGACTCCTATATTAATAAACCATATGACACTAGACATGAGAGAGACTCCTATATTAATAAACCATATGACACTAGACATGAGAGAGACTCCTATAATAAACCATATGACACTAGACATGGAAGACTCCTATATTAATAAACCATATGACACTAGACATGAGAGAGACTCCTATATTAATAAACCATATGACACTAGACATGAGAGAGACTCCTATATTAATAAACATATGAGAGAGACTCCTACATTAATAAACCATATGACACTAGACATGAGAGAGACTCCTACATTAATAAACCATATGACACTAGACATGAGAGACTCCTACATTAATAAACCATATGACACTAGACATGAGAGACTCCTATATTAATAAACCATATGACACTAGACATGAGAGAGACTCCTATATTAATAAACCATATGACACTAGACATGAGAGAGACTCCTACATTAATAAACCATATGACACTAGACATGAGAGAGACTCCTATATTAATAAACCATATGACACTAGACATGAGAGAGACTCCTACATTAATAAACCATATGACACTAGACATGAGAGACTCCTACATTAATAAACCATATGACACTAGACATGAGAGACTCCTATATTAATAAACCATATGACACTAGACATGAGAGAGACTCCTATATTAATAAACCACATGACACTAGACATGAGAGAGACTCCTATATTAATAAACCATATGACA
>NW_026283349.1:0-5120 GCF_023373465.1 Oncorhynchus keta | reverse complement strand
AACATGTATAGTATAATCACCATTACGGTACAGTACTGTGAGGGTCTCCCAGTTCTCATCAACATGTAGAGTATAATCACTCATACTGTACAGTACTGTGAGGGTTCTAGTTCTCATCAACATGTGTAGTCTAATCACCATCAGTGCAACAGCACTGTGAGGGTTCTAGTTCTCATCAACATGTATAGTATAATCACTCATTACTGTACAGTACTGTGAGGGTTCTAGTTCTCACCAACATGTATAGTATAATCATCATTACTGTACAGTACTGTGAGGGTTCTAGTTCTCATCAACATGTATAGTATAATCACTCATTACTGTACAGTACTGTGAGGGTTCTAGTTCTCATCAACATGTATAGTATAATCACTCATTAGTGTACAGTACTGTGAGGGTTCTAGTTCTCATCAACATGTATAGTATAATCACTCATTACTGTACAGTACTGTGAGGGTTCTAGTTCTCATCAACATGTATAGTATAATCACCATTACGGTACAGTACTGTGAGGGTTCTAGTTCCCATCAACATGTATAGTATAATCACTCATACTGTACAGTACTGTGAGGGTTCTAGTTCTCATCAACATGTATAGTATAATCATCATTAGTGTACAGTACTGTGAGGGTTCTAGTTCTCATCAACATGTATAGTATAATCATCATTACAGTACAGTACTGTGAGGGTTCTAGTTCTCATCAACATGTATAGTATAATCATCATTACAGTACAGTACTGTGAGGGTTCTAGTTCTCATCAACATGTAGAGTATAATCACTCATACTGTACAGTACTGTGAGGGTTCTAGTTCTCATCAACATGTATAGTCTAATCACCATTAGTGTACAGTACTGTGAGGGTTCTAGTTCTCATCAACATGTATAGTATAATCATCATTACTGTACAGTACTGTGAGGGTTCTAGTTCTCATCAACATGTATAGTATAATCACTCATACTGTACAGTACTGTGAGGGTTCTAGTTCTCATCAACATGTATAGTATAATCATCATTACTGTACAGTACTGTGAGGGTTCTAGTTCTCATCAACATGTATAGTATAATCACTCACACTGTACAGTACTGTGAGGGTTCTAGTTCTCATCAACATGTATAGTATAATCATCATTACTGTACAGTACTATGAGGGTTCTAGTTCTCATCAACATGTATAGTATAATCACTCATTACTGTACAGTACTGTGAGGGTTCTAGTTCTCATCAACATGTATAGTATAATCACTCATACTGTACAGTACTGTGAGGGTTCAAGTTCTCATCAACATGTATAGTATAATCACTCATACTGTACAGTACTGTGAGGGTTCTAGTTCTCATCAACATGTAGAGTATAATCACTCATTACTGTACAGTACTGTGAGGGTTCTAGTTCTCATCAACATGTATAGTATAATCATCATTACAGTACAGTACTGTGAGGGTTCTAGTTCTCATCAACATGTAGAGTATAATCACTCATACTGCCCAGTACTGTGAGGGTTCTAGTTCTCATCAACATGTATAGTATAATCATCATTACAGTACAGTACTGTGAGGGTTCTAGTTCTCATCAACATGTATAGTATAATCATCATTACAGTACAGTACTGTGAGGGTTCTAGTTCTCATCAACATGTAGAGTATAATCACTCATACTGTACAGTACTGTGAGGGTTCTAGTTCTCATCAACATGTATAGTCTAATCACCATTAGTGTACAGTACTGTGAGGGTTCTAGTTCTCATCAACATGTATAGTATAATCATCATTACTGTACAGTACTGTGAGGGTTCTAGTTCTCACCAACATGTATAGTATAATCACTCATACTGTACAGTACTGTGAGGGTTCTAGTTCTCATCAACATGTATAGTATAATCATCATTAGTGTACAGTACTGTGAGGGTTCTAGTTCTCATCAACATGTATAGTATAATCATCATTAATGTACAGTACTGTGAGGGTTCTAGTTCTCATCAACATGTGTAGTATAATCATCATTACTGTACAGTACTGTGAGGGTTCTAGTTCTCATCAACATGCAGAGTTCATCTCAGCCTATGCCTCCCTCCAGTCCCTCGACTTCTGGCACTGGCGGAAACATGGTCTACAGATAACACTGCTACTCCTACTGCTCTCTCCTCGTCCGCCCCGTGTTCTCTTGCCCGAGAAACTTCTGGTCCCCGGCGGGGGTGGTAGCACGGAGATCCTCATCTCTCCCAAGTGGTCATTCTCGTCTTTCTCCCCTTACCCATCTGTCTATCGCCTCCCTTCTGAATTCCATGCTGTCACAGTTACCGAGCCCTTTCCAAGCTTAACATCCTTATCCCCACATCGCCCTCCGGGTTCCCTCAGGAGAGTTCATCACTGTGAGCTTGATGCCTTGATAAGCTCCTTTCCTGAGGACGGCTCACCTCCTCACAGTTCTGGGACGACTTTAACCTCCCCCACGTCTGCTGCTTTGACTCATTCCTCTCTCCCTCCTTCTTTTCCACTCCTCTCCTCTTTGACCTCACCCTCTCACCCCTTCCCCCCTACTCACAAGGCAGGCAATACGCTCGACCTCATCTTTACTAGATGCTGTTCTTCCACTAACCCCATTGCAACTCCCTCCAAGTCTCCGACCACTACCTTGTATCCTTTTCCCTCTCGCTCTCATCCAACACTTCCCACACTGCCCCTACTCGGATGGTATCGCGCCGTCCCAACCTTCGCTCTCTCTCCCCGCTACTCTCTCCTCTTCCATCCTATCATCTCTTCCCTCTGCTCAAACCTTCTCCAACCTATCTCCTGATTCTGCTCTCCTCAACCCTCCTCTCCTCCCTTTCTGCATCCTTTGACTCTCTATGTCCCCTATCCTCCAGGCCGGCTCGGTCCTCCCCTCCCGCTCCGTGGCTCGACGACTCATTGCGAGCTCACAGAACAGGGCTCCGGGCAGCCGAGCGGAAATGGAGGAAAACCTCGCCTCCTGCGGACCTGGCATCCTTTCACTCCCTCCTCTCTACATTTTCCTCCTCTGTCTCTGCTGCTAAAGCCACTTTCTACCACTCTAAATTCCAAGCATCTGCCTCTAACCCTAGGAAGCTCTTTGCCACCTTCTCCTCCCTCCTGAATCCTCCTCCCCTCCTCCCTCTCTGCAGATGACTTCGTCAACCATTTTGAAAAGAAGGTCGACGACATCCGATCCTCGCTTGCTAAGTCAAACGACACCGCTGGTTCTGCTCACACTGCCCTACCCTGTGCTCTGACCTCTTTCTCCTCTCTCTCCAGATGAAATCTCGCTGTCTTGTGACGGCCGGCCGCCCAACAACCTGCCCGCTTGACCCTATCCCCTCCTCTCTTCTCCAGACCATTTCCGGAGACCTTCTCCCTTACCTCACCTCGCTCATCAACTCATCCCTGACCGCTGGCTACGTCCCTTCCGTCTTCAAGAGAGCGAGAGTTGCACCCCTTCTGAAAAAACCTACACTCGATCCCTCCGATGTCAACAACTACAGACCAGTATCCCTTCTTTCTTTTCTCTCCAAAACTCTTGAACGTGCCGTCCTTGGCCAGCTCTCACCGCTATCTCTCTCAGAATGACCTTCTTGATCCAAATCAGTCAGGTTTCAAGACTAGTCATTCAACTGAGACTGCTCTTCTCTGTATCACGGAGGCGCTCCGCACTGCTAAAGCTAACTCTCTCTCCTCTGCTCTCATCCTTCTAGACCTATCGGCTGCCTTCGATACTGTGAACCATCAGATCCTCCTCTCCACCCTCTCCGAGTTGGGCATCTCCGGCGCGGCCCACGCTTGGATTGCGTCCTACCTGACAGGTCGCTCCTACCAGGTGGCGTGGCGAGAATCTGTCTCCCTCACCACGCGCTCTCACCACTGGTGTCCCCAGGGCTCTGTTCTAGGCCCTCTCCTATTCTCGCTATACACCAAGTCACTTGGCTCTGTCATAACCTCACATGGTCTCTCCTATCATTGCTATGCAGACGACACACAATTAATCTTCTCCTTTCCCCTTCTGATGACCAGGTGGCGAATCGCATCTCTGCATGTCTGGCAGACATATCAGTGTGGATGACGGATCACCACCTCAAGCTGAACCTCGGCAAGACGGAGCTGCTCTTCCTCCCGGGGAAGGACTGCCCGTTCCATGATCTCGCCATCACGGTTGACAACTCCATTGTGTCCTCCTCCCAGAGCGCTAAGAACCTTGGCGTGATCCTGGACAACACCCTGTCGTTCTCAACTAACATCAAGGCGGTGGCCCGTTCCTGTAGGTTCATGCTCTACAACATCCGCAGAGTACGACCCTGCCTCACACAGGAAGCGGCGCAGGTCCTAATCCAGGCACTTGTCATCTCCCGTCTGGATTACTGCAACTCGCTGTTGGCTGGGCTCCCTGCCTGTGCCATTAAACCCCTACAACTCATCCAGAACGCCGCAGCCCGTCTGGTGTTCAACCTTCCCAAGTTCTCTCCACGTCACCCCGCTCCTCCGCTCTCTCCACTGGCTTCCAGTTGAAGCTCGCATCCGCTACAAGACCATGGTGCTTGCCTCACGGAGCTGTGAGGGGAACGGCACCTCAGTACCTCCAGGCTCTGATCAGGCCCTACACCCAAACAAGGGCACTGCGTTCATCCACCTCTGGCCTGCTCGCATCCCTACCACTGAGGAAGTACAGTTCCCGCTCAGCCCAGTCAAAACTGTTCGCTGCTCTGGCCCCCCAATGGTGGAACAAACTCCCCACGACGCCAGGACAGCGGAGTCAATCACCACCTTCCGGAGACACCTGAAACCCCACCTCTTAAGGAATACCTAGGATAGGATAAGTAATCCTTCTCACCCCCTTAAAAGATTTAGATGCACTATTGTAAAGTGGCTGTTCCACTGGATGTCATAAGGTGAATGCACCAATTTGTAAGTCAGCTCTGGATAAGAGCGTCTGCTAAATGACTTAAATGTAAATGTAAATGTAGGAGTATAATCACTCATACTGTACAGTACTGTGAGGGTTCTAGTTCTCATCAACATGTATAGTATAATCATCATTAGTGTACAGTACTGTGAGGGTTCAAGTTCTCATCAACATGTATAATATAATCATCATTACTGTACAGTACTGT
>NW_026283348.1:0-777 GCF_023373465.1 Oncorhynchus keta | reverse complement strand
TATTAATGACAGACCAGCTATATCTACTGTCTATATTATATTATTACAGAACATCTAGATCTACTGTCTCATTATATTATGACAGACCATCTAGATCTACTGTCTCTATTATATTATGACAGACCAGCTAGATCTACTGTCTCTATTATATTATGACAGACCAGCTAGATCTACTGTCTCTATTATATTATGACAGACCAGCTAGATCTACTGTCTCTATTATATTAATGATCTACTGTCTCTATTATATTAGCCACCAGCTAGATCTACTGTCTCTATTATATTATGACAGACCAGCTAGATCTACTGTCTCTATTATATTATGACAGACCAGCTAGATCTACTGTCTCTATTATATTATGACAGACCAGCTAGATCTACTGTCTCTATTATATTATTACAGACCAGCTAGATCTACTGTCTCTATTATATTATGACAGACCAGCTAGATCTACTGTCTCTATTATATTATGACAGACCAGCTAGATCTACTGTCTCTATTGTATTATGACAGACCAGCTAGATCTACTGCCACTAATATAATATGACAGACCAGCTAGATCTACGGTCTCCATTATATTATTACAGACCAGCTAGATCTACTGTCTCTATTATATTATGACAGACCAGCTAGATCTACTGTCTCTATTATATTATTACAGACCAGCTATATCTACTGTCTCTATTATATTATGACAGACCAGCTAGATCTACTGTCTCTATTATATTATGACAGACCAGCTAGATCTACTGTCTCTATTGTATTATGACAGACCA
>NW_026283347.1:0-7184 GCF_023373465.1 Oncorhynchus keta | reverse complement strand
ACATTTACATTTACATTTACGTCATTTAGCAGACGCTCTTATCCAGAGCGACTTACAAATTGGTGCATACACCTTATGACAACCAGTGGAACAGCCACTTGCATCTAAATCTTGTTGGGGGAGAAGGGGGGTGAGAAGGATTACTCTGCCCTGCCCCACCCTATCCTAGGTATTCCTTGAAGAGGTGGGGTTTCAGGTGTCTCCGGAAGGTGGTGATTGACCCGCTGTCCTGGCGTCGTGAGGGTTTGTTCCACCATTGGGGGCCAGAGCAGCTTAACAGTTTTGACTGGGCTGAGCGGGAACTGTACTTCCTCAGTGGTAGGGAGGCGAGCAGGCCAGAGGTGGATGAACGCAGTGCCCTTGTTTTGGGTGTAGGGCCTGATCAGAGCCTGGGAGGTACTGAGGTGCCGTTCTCACAGCTCCGCAGGCGAGCACCATGGTCTTGTAGCGGATGCGAGCTTCAACTGGAAGCCAGTGGAGAGAGCGGAGGAGCGGGGTGACGTGAGAGAACTTGGGAAGGTTGAACACCAGACGGGCTGCGGCGTTCTGGATGAGTTGTAGGGTTTAATGGCACAGGCAGGGAGCCCAGCCAACAGCGAGTTGCAGTAATCAAGACGGGAGATGACAAGTGCCTGATTAGACCTGCGCCGCTTCCTGTGTGAGGCAGGGTCGTACTCTGCGGATGTTGTAGAGCATGAACCTACAGGAACGGGACACCGCCTTGATGTTAGTTGAGAACGTCAGGGTGTTGTCCAGGATCACGCCAAGGTTCTTAGCGCTCTGGGAGGAGGACACAATGGAGTTGTCAACCGTGATGGCGAGATCATGGAACGGGCAGTCCTTCCCGGGAGGAAGAGGAGCTCCGTCTGCTGAGGTTCAGCTTGAGGTGGTGATCCGTCATCCACACTGATATGTCTGCCAGACATGCAGAGATGCGATTCGCCACCTGGTCATCAGAAGGGGGAAAGGAGAAGATTAATTGTGTGTCGTCTGCATAGCAATGATAGGAGAGACCATGTGAGGTTATGACAGAGCCAAGTGACTTGGTGTATAGCGAGAATAAGAGAGGGCCTAGAACAGAGCCCTGGGGGACACCAGTGGTGAGAGCGCGTGGTGAGGAGACAGATTCTCGCCACGCCACCTGGTAGGAGCGACCTGTCAGGTAGGACGCAACTAAGCGTGGGCCGCGCCGGAGATGCCCAACTCGGAGAGGGTGGAGAGGAGGATCTGATGGTTCACAGTATCGAAGGCAGCCGATAGGTCTAGAAGGATGAGAGCAGAGGAGAGAGAGTTAGCTTTAGCAGTGCGGAGCGCCTCCGTGATACAGAGAAGAGCAGTCTCAGTTGAATGACTAGTCTTGAAACCTGACTGATTTGGATCAAGAAGGTCATTCTGAGAGAGATAGCGGTAGAGCTGGCCAAGGACGGCACGCTCAAGAGTTTTGGAGAGAAAAGAGAGAAGGGATACTGGTCTGTAGTTGTTGACATCGGAGGACTCGAGTGTAGGTTTTTTCAGAAGGGGTGCAACTCTCGCTCTCTTGAAGACGGGAGGGACGTAGCCAGCGGTCAGGGATGAGTTGATGAGCGAGGTGAGGTAAGGGAGAAGGTCTCCGGAAATGGTCTGGAGAAGAGAGGAGGGGATAGGGTCAAGCGGGCAGGTTGTTGGGCGGCCGGCCGTCACAAGACGCGAGATTTCATCTGGAGAGAGGGAGAAAGAGGTCAGAGCATAGGGTAGGGCAGTGTGAGCAGAACCAGCGGTGTCGTTTGACTTAGCAAACGAGGATCGGATGTCATCGACCTTCTTTTTCAAAATGGTTGACGAAGTCATCTGCAGAGAGGGAGGAGGGAGGGGGGGAGGATTCAGGAGGGAGGAGAAGGTGGCAAAGAGCTTCCTAGGGTTAGAGGCAGATGCTTGGAATTTAGAATGGTAGAAAGTGGCTTTAGCAGCAGAGACAGAGGAGGAAAATGTAGAGAGGAGGGAGTGAAAGGATGCCAGGTCCGCAGGGAGGCGAAGCCTCCTCCATTTCCGCCGGCTGCCCGGAGCCCTGTTCTGTGAGCTCGCAATGAGTCGTCGAGCCACGGAGCGGGAGGGGAGGACCGAGCCGGCCTGGAGGATAGGGGACATAGGGAGTCAAAGGATGCAGTAAGGGAGGAGAGGAGGGTTGAGGAGGCAGAATCAGGAGATAGGTTGGAGAAAGTTTGAGCAGAGGGAAGAGAAGATAGGATGGAAGAGGAGAGAGTAGCGGGGGAGAGAGAGCGAAGGCTGGGACGGCGCGATACCATCCGAGTAGGGGCAGTGTGGGAAGTGTTGGATGAGAGCGAGAGGGAAAAGGATACAAGGTAGTGGTCGGAGACTTGGAGGAGTTGCAATGAGGTTAGTGGAAGAACAGCATCTAGTAAAGATGAGGTCAAGCGTATTGCCTGCCTTGTGAGTAGGGGGAAGGTGAGAGGGTGAGGTCAAAAGAGGAGAGGAGGGAAAGAAGGAGGCAGAGAGGAATGAGTCAAAGGTAGACGGGGGAGGTTAAAGTCGCCCAGAACTGTGAGAGGTGAGCCGTCCTCAGGAAAGGAGCTTATCAAGGCATCAAGCTCATTGATGAACCTCCGAGGGAACCTGGAGGGCGATAAATGATAAGGATGTTAAGCTTGAAAGGGCTGGTAACTGTGACAGCATGGAATTCAAAGGAGGCAATAGACAGATGGGTAAGGGGAGAAAGAGAGAAGACCACTTGGGAGAGATGAGGATCCCGGTGCCACCACCCCGCTGACCAGAAGCTCGGGTGTGCGAGAACACGTGGGCGGACCACAGTGCCAAGAAGTCAAGGGGACTGGAGGGGAGGCATAGGCTGAGATGAACCCGCCTTGTTGGCCGCAGATCGGAGTGGGGCAGTTCCAGAGGCTATGTGTTGTGCACTGAAGTCTGCAAGCGAAAGTAAAAGGTGAGGAGGAGGAGAGGAGAAGAGGAGGAGAGAGCGTAGATGTGAGAAGGAATTATCCAATGATCAAAGGGACCATGCTGTTTATATGTGGCTGCTATAAAGTCTTTTTGCGCGTGATCAGGGGTGTATTCATTCCCGCCGATTCTGTTGAAAAAAAAAACATTTCTTAAACGGAAGCAAACTGAACGAAACACGGATGAACATCTGAATTTGTCCATTTGAAAGTCTCATTTGCAACTGTTGGACTAATTATTACACTCTAGATCAGCTTGATGCAGGCAAGAGTGTGCAATGTAGTATTGAATGTGTCACTGTCTGTCACCTTGATTGCTCAAATCTCTCTCAACCTGTACACCTACATTCTGCAGGTTGTATAACTTTTCATTACATTTCATTATAGTACAACGGTTGATTTGTCTAATCTTAGCAATTCTTCTTAGCTAGCTACATAGCCGTCCTTGTATCAGAGATAATTGCATAATTATCGTATTTCGTCGCCCTAACGTAGCCTTCACTGCTATTCGCCCAGGAGCTAGCTAACGCTAGCTAACGACACAGATTAGCATCACTGTAGTGCTATTCACCAACTGTACGACTTGATTAGTTTACTGTTAGTTTACTGTTAGCTAGCTACATAATCTTAGCCATTCTTCTTAGCTAGCTACATAGCCGTCCTTGTATCAGAGATAATTGCATAATTATCGTATTTCGTATTTCGTCGCCCTAACGTAGCCTTCACTGCTATTCGCCCAGGAGCTAGCAACGCTAGCTAACGCACACAGATTAGCATCACTGTAGTGCTATTCACTCAACTGTACGACTTGATTAGTTCAGTGTTAGCTAGCTACATAGCTGTCTTTGTTTCCAAGATAATTGTGTAGTTTAGTGTGTGTAGCCTTGGAGTGATTATCTTAATTCACTGAGGTTCGCTAGCCAGCTATTGTCGTTCTTTTAACTCAACGTAACGTAAACAACACTGCTAGCCAGCCAGCTAGCCCCGAATAGCAGCACTGTAGAAATTATTACACTCAACGGAACGACTTGATTAGTGTAGTGTCAACAACGCAGCTACTGCCAGCTAGCCTACTTTAGCAGTACTGTATCATTTTAATCATTTTAGTCAATAAGATTCTTGCTACGTAAGCCTAACTTTCTGAACATTCGAGACGTGTAGTCCGCTTGTCATTCCAATTTCCTTGCATTAGCGTAGCCTTTTCTGTAGCCTGTCAACTATGTGTCTGTCTATCCCTGTTCTCTCCTCTCTGCACAGACCATACAAACGCTCCACACCGCGTGGGCCGCGACCACCCTAACCTGGTGGTCCCAGCGTGTATTACCCACGTGGAGTTCCAGGTCTCCGGTAGCCTCTGGAACTGCCAATCTGCGGCCAACAAGGCAGAGTTCATCTCAGCCTATGCCTCCCTCCAGTCCCTTGACTTCTTGGCACTGACGGAAACATGGATCACCACAGATAACACTGCTACTCCTACTGCTCTCTCCTCGTCCGCCCACGTGTTCTCGCACACCCCGAGAGCTTCTGGTCAGCGGGGTGGTGGCACCGGGATCCTCATCTCTCCCAAGTGGTCTTTCTCTCTTTCTCCCTTACCCATCTGTCTATTGCCTCCTTTGAATTCCATGCTGTCACAGTTACCAGCCCTTTCAAGCTTAACATCCTTATCATTTATCGCCCTCCAGGTTCCCTTGGAGAGTTCATCAATGAGCTTGATGCCTTGATAAGCTCCTTTCCTGAGGACGGCTCACCTCTCACAGTTCTGGGCGACTTTAACCTCCCCACGTCTACCTTTGACTCATTCCTCTCTGCCTCCTTCTTTCCACTCCTCTCCTCTTTTGACCTCACCCTCTCACCTTCCCCCTACTCACAAGGCAGGCAATACGCTTGACCTCATCTTTACTAGATGCTGTTCTTCCACTAACCTCATTGCAACTCCTCTCCAAGTCTCCGACCACTACCTTGTATCCTTTTCCCTCTCGCTCTCATCCAACACTTCCCACACTGCCCCTACTGGATGGTATCGCGCCGTCCCAACCTTCGCTCTCTCTCCCCGCTACTCTCTCCTCTTCCATCCTATCTTCTCTTCCCTCTGCTCAAACTTTCTCCAACCTATCTCCTGATTCTGCCTCCTCAACCCTCCTCTCCTCCCTTACTGCATCCTTTGACTCCCTATGTCCCCTATCCTCCAGGCCGGCTCGGTCCTCCCTCCCGCTCCGTGGCTCGACGACTCATTGCGAGCTCACAGAACAGGGCTCGGGCAGCCGAGCGGAAATGGAGGAAAACTCGCCCTCCCTGCGGACCTGGCATCCTTTCACTCCCTCCTCTCTACATTTTCCTCCTCTGTCTCTGCTGCTAAAGCCACTTTCTACCATTCTAAGTTCCAAGCATCTGCCTCTAACCCTAGGAAGCTCTTTGCCACCTTCTCCTCCCTCCTGAATCCTCCCCCCCTCCCTCCTCCCTCTCTGCAGATGACTTCGTCAACCATTTTGAAAAGAAGGTCGATGACATCCGATCCTCGTTTGCTAAGTCAAACGACACCGCTGGTTCTGCTCACACTGCCCTACCCTATGCTCTGACCTCTTTCTCCTCTCTCTCCAGATGAAATCTCGCGTCTTGTGACGGCCGGCCGCCCAACAACCTGCCCGCTTGACCCTATCCCCTCCTCTCTTCTCCAGACCATTTCCGGAGACCTTCTCCCTTACCTCACCTCGCTCATCAACTCATCCCTGACCGCTGGCTACGTCCCTCCCGTCTTCAAGAGAGCGAGAGTTGCACCCCTTCTGAAAAAACCTACACTCGATCCCTCCGATGTCAACAACTACAGACCAGTATCCCTTCTCTCTTTTCTCTCCAAAACTCTTGAGCGTGCCGTCCTTGGCCAGCTCTACCGCTATCTCTCTCAGAATGACCTTCTTGATCCAAACCAGTCAGGTTTCAAGACTAGTCATTCAACTGAGACTGCTCTTCTCTGTATCACGGAGGCGCTCCGCACTGCTAAAGCTAACTCTCTCTCCTCTGCTCTCATCCTTCTAGACCTATCGGCTGCCTTCGATACTGTGAACCATCAGATCCTCCTCTCCACCCTCTCCGAGTTGGGCATCTCCGGCGCGGCCCACGCTTGGATTGCGTCCTACCTGACAGGTCGCTCCTACCAGGTGGCGTGGCGAGAATCTGTCTCCTCACCACGCGCTCTCACCACTGGTGTCCCCAGGGCTCTGTTCTAGGCCCTCTTATTCTCGCTATACACCAAGTCACTTGGCTCTGTCATAACCTCACATGGTCTCTCCTATCATTGCTATGCAGACGACACACAATTAATCTTCTCCTTTCCCCTTCTGATGACCAGGTGGCGAATCGCATCTCTGCATGTCTGGCAGACATATCAGTGTGGATGACGGATCACCACCTCAAGCTGAACCTCAGCAAGACGGAGCTCCTCTTCCTCCCGGGAAGGACTGCCCGTTCCATGATCTCGCCATCACGGTTGACAACTCCATTGTGTCCTCCTCCCAGAGCGCTAAGAACCTTGGCGTGATCCTGGACAACACCCTGACGTTCTCAACTAACATCAAGGCGGTGTCCCGTTCCTGTAGGTTCATGCTCTACAACATCCGCAGAGTACGACCCTGCCTCACACAGGAAGCGGCGCAGGTCCTAATCCAGGCACTTGTCATCTCCCGTCTTGATTACTGCAACTCGCTGTTGGCTGGGCTCCCTGCCTGTGCCATTAAACCCTACAACTCATCCAGAACGCCGCAGCCCGTCTGGTGTTCAACCTTCCCAAGTTCTCTCACGTCACCCCGCTCCTCCGCTCTCTCCACTGGCTTCCAGTTGAAGCTCGCATCCGCTACAAGACCATGGTGCTCGCCACGGAGCTGTGAGGGGAACGGCACCTCAGTACCTCCAGGCTCTGATCAGGCCCTACACCCAAACAAGGGCACTGCGTTCATCCACCTCTGGCCTGCTCGCCTCCCTACCACTGAGGAAGTACAGTTCCCGCTCAGCCCAGTCAAAACTGTTCGCTGCTCTGGCCCCCAATGGTGGAACAAACTCCTCACGACGCCAGGACAGCGGAGTCAATCACCACCTTCCGGAGACACCTGAAACCCCACCTCTTCAAGGAATACCTAGGATAGGGTAAGTAAGGGTAGGTAATCCTTCTCCCCCCCAACAAGATTTAGATGCAAGTGGCTGTTCCACTGGTTGTCATAAGGTGTATGCACTAATTTGTAAGTC
>NW_026283346.1:0-5373 GCF_023373465.1 Oncorhynchus keta | reverse complement strand
GTTACTAATGTTACAGATTGAGTCTGTATGAGAAGGACCGAGACTGTTACTAGTCGTTACAGATTAGTCTGTAGAGAAGGGACTGAGACAGTTACTAATGTTACAGATTAGTCTGGTGAGAAGGGACTGAGACAGTTACTAATGTTACAGATTAGTCTGTATGAGAAGGACTGGACAGTTACTAATGTTACAGATTAGTCTGTAAGAGAAGGGACCGAGACAAGGTACTAATGTTACAGATTAGTCTGTACGAGAAGGGACTGAGACAGTTACTAATGTTACAGATTAGTCTGTATAGAGAAGGGACTGAGACAGTTACTAATGTTACAGATTAGTCTGTAAGAGAAGGGACTGAGACAGTTACTAATGTTACAGATTAGTCTGTAATGAGAAGGGACTGAGACAGTTACTAATGTTACAGATTAGTCTGTAAGAGAAGGGACCGAGACATTAATGTTACAGATTAGTCTGTATAGAGAAGGGACTGAGACAGTTACTAATGTTACAGATTCGTCTGTATGAGAAGGGACTGAGACTCAAAACTGTCAAAACTGTCATTTTCCAAGATGGCGTAGCAGTAAGTCGTCCTGTCGTTTCGTCTCTCTGTATATATAGTCTCTTTTTCGTTTTAGATATTTTTCTTTGCATATCTTTAAAAACATTTTGCTAAACCTGAGCTTCCAAATACGCTCCTGCAACCCGTCTCACCCAATGTAGCTACTTTTCCTAAAGTATTTATATTTACTTCGGTACCGGAACCCCTCAACTGAAGCTAGCCAGCTAACCACCAGCTATGCTAGCGGCCTTCAGCTAACCGGTCATCAGCTAACCTTTAGCTCGGAAAGCTCTCGCCAGTTCGAACAACGCGACGCTAACCAGAGCATAACGGACCTATTTATTTTTTTATCCCCGATTCTACCGCAAACGGAACATTTTTCAGCTGATCTTCACACCAGCTATCTAGCTAAAACCACAACCCTGGTTGATTACTCCTGGCTAGCGTTTCACCTACGTAGCTTGAAGTTAGCCCGGCCAGAGCTCCTGTGCTCCTAGCATACTCCTGGGGCTACAATACCCGGACTCCACGACCGGCCCATCGATGTCACTGCATGAAGAGGAACAGACTCCACCCTCTACCGCCACGGCCCCTCAAGGCTAACTCTCTAGCCCTCGCTATCTCCTTGCTTGCTAATTCGGCATGCTAACTGCTCTACGCTTGTTTAGCCCAGGGTCCGCTAACTACTACCTTGTTTACCCCGGCCTGCTAATCTGTTAGCTTGTTAGCACAGGCCTGCTAACCGTCTGCATCGCAGTGGCCCATATGTACTTTCTATCTCTTCCTGATTTTTTAAAATTTGTTTATACCTTCCGAAAACCTGCCTCACCCAATGTGATACGGAATCGCTATTATTTTTAAAACACACTCAAGAACCTCCAGAAGCTAACCAGCTAACTGGCTACAAGCTATTTAGTCATTGTTTGTAGTTTTTTTTAACCTGGATAACACTCGCCAGTCCAGCCCCCCTGCCCCATCCACCGCTGCCCCTGGACTCTGATCACTTGGCTACATAGCTGATGCACGCTGGACTGTCCATTAATCACGGTACTCCATTCTGCTTGTTTGTTTATCTGTCGGCCCCGTTGCCTAGTCAATGCCATTTTACCTGCTGTTGTTATGCTAGCTGATTAGCTGTTGTCTCACCCACTGTTTTAGCTAGCTTTCCCAGTCAACACCTGTGATTACTGTATGCCTCGCTGTATGTCTCTCTCAAATGTCAATATGCCTTGTATACTGTTGCTCAGTTAGTTATCATTGTTTTAGTTCACAATGGAGCCCCTAGTCCCACTCCTCATACCCCTGATACCTCCTTTGTCCCACCTCAACACATATCACAGTGACCTCACCCATTACAACCAGCATGTCCAGAGATACAACCTCTCATCATCACCCAGTGCCTGGGCTTACCTCCGCTGTGCCCGCACCCCACCATACCCTGTCTCGCATTATGCCCTGAATATGTTCTACCATGCCCAGAAACCTGCTCCTCTTATTCTCTGTCCCCAACGCTCTCGGCGACCAGTTTTGATAGCCTTTAGCCGCACCCTCATACTACTCCTTCTCTGTTCACGGGTGATGTGGAGGTAAACCCAGGCCCTGCATGTCCCCAGGCACCCTCATTTGTTGACTTCTGTGATCGAAAAGCCTTGGTTTCATGCATGTCAACATCAGAAGCCTCCTCCTAAGTTTGTTTTACTCACTGCTTTAGCACACTCTGCTAACCCTGATGTCCTTGCAGGTGTCTGAATCCTGTCTCAGGAAGGCCACCAAAAATTCAGAGATTTCCATACCCAACTATAACATCTTCCATCAAGATAGAACTGCCAAAGGGGGAGGAGTTGCAGTCTACTGCAGAGATAACTGACATTACTTTGCAGGCTTACAGGTCCATACCCAAACAGTTCGAACTACTAATTCTGAAAATTACTCTCTCAAATGCTCTCTCACTGTTGCCGCCTGCTACGACCCCCCTCAGCTCCCAGCTGTGCCCTGGACACCATTTGTGAATTGATTGCCCCCATCTAGCTTCAGAGTTTGTTCTGTTAGGTGACCTAAACTGGGATATGCTTAACACCCCGGCAGTCCTACAATCTAAGCTGAATGCCCTCAATCTCACACAAATCACCAA
The DNA here is from genome assembly GCF_023373465.1 of Oncorhynchus keta. Lineage (NCBI taxonomy): Eukaryota > Metazoa > Chordata > Actinopteri > Salmoniformes > Salmonidae > Oncorhynchus > Oncorhynchus keta. Next base: position 2,686 of record NW_026283346.1, on the reverse strand, counting down.
GGAACCCACCAGGTACAACCCTAACTCTGTAAGCAAGGGCACCCTCATAGGCGATCATCCTGACCAACTGGCCCTCAAATACACCTCCGCTGTCTTCAACCAAGATCTCAGCGACCACTGCCTCATTGCCTGTATCCGCTACGGTGCCGCAGTCAACGTCACCCCTCATCACTGTCAAACGCTCCCTAAAACACTTCTGTGAGCAGGCCTTTCTAATCGACCTGGCCCGGGTATCCTGGAAGGACATTGACCTCATCCCGTCAGTCGAGGATGCCTGGTCATTCTTTAAGAGTAACTTCCCTCACCATTTTAGATAAGCATGCTCCGTTCAAAAAATGCAGAACTAAGAACAGATACAGCCCTTGGTTCACTCCAGACCTGACTGCCCTCGACCAGCACAAAAACATCCTGTGGCGGACTGCAATAGCATCGAACAGTCCCCGCGATATGCAACTGTTCAGGGAAGTCAGGAACCAATACACGCAGTCAGTCAGGAAAGCTAAGGCCAGCTTCTTCAGGCAGAAGTTTGCATCCTGTAGCTCCAACTCCAAAAAGTTCTGGGACACTGTGAAGTCCATGGAGAACAAGAGCACCTCCTCCCAGCTGCCCACTGCACTGAGGCTAGGGAACACGGTCACCACCGACAAATCCATGATTATCGAAAACTTCAACAAGCATTTCTCAACGGCTGGCCATGCCTTCCGCCTGGCTACTCCTACCTCGGCCAACAGCTCCGCCCCCCCGCAGCTCCTCGCCCAAGCCTCTCCAGGTTCTCCTTTACCCAAATCCAGATAGCAGATGTTCTGAAAGAGCTGCAAAACCTGGACCCGTATAAATCAGCTGGGCTTGACAATCTGGACCCTCTATTTCTGAAACTATCCGCCGCCATTGTCGCAACCCCTATTACCAGCCTGTTCAACCTCTCTTTCATATCATCTGAGATCCCCAAGGATTGGAAAGCTGCCGCAGTCATCCCCCTCTTCAAAGGGGGAGACACCCTGGACCCAAACTGTTACAGACCTATATCCATTCTGCCCTGCCTATCTAAGGTCTTCGAAAGCCAAGTCAACAAACAGGTCACTGACCATCTCGAATCCCACCGTACCTTCTCCGCTATGCAATCTGGTTTCCGAGCCGGTCACGGGTGCACCTCAGCCACACTCAAGGTACTAAACGATATCATAACCGCCATCGATAAAAGACAGTACTGTGCAGCCGTCTTCATCGACCTTGCCAAGGCTTTCGACTCTGTCAATCACCATATTCTTATCGGCAGACTCAGTAGCCTCGGTTTTTCGGATGACTGCCTTGCCTGGTTCACCAATTACTTTGCAGACAGAGTTCAGTGTGTCAAATCGGAGGGCATGCTGTCCGGTCCTCTGGCAGTCTCTATGGGGGTGCCACAGGGTTCAATTCTCGGGCCGACTCTTTTCTCTGTATATATCAATGATGTTGCTCTTGCTGCGGGCGATTCCCTGATCCACCTCTACGCAGACGACACCATTCTATATACTTTCGGCCCGTCATTGGACACTGTGCTATCTAACCTCCAAACGAGCTTCAATGCCATACAACACTCCTTCCGTGGCCTCCAACTGCTCTTAAACGCTAGTAAAACCAAATGCATGCTTTTCAACCGATCGCTGCCTGCACCCGCATGCCCGACTAGCATCACCACACTGGATGGTTCCGACCTTGAATATGTGGACACCTATAAGTACCTAGGTGTCTGGCTAGACTGCAAACTCTCCTTCCAGACCCATATCAAACATCTCCAATCGAAAATCAAATCAAGAGTCGGCTTTCTATTCCGCAACAAAGCCTCCTTCACTCACGCTGCCAAGCTTACCCTAGTAAAACTGACTATCCTACCGATCCTCGACTTCGGCGATGTCATCTACAAAATTGCTTCCAACACTCTACTCAGCAAACTGGATGCAGTTTATCACAGTGCCATCCGTTTTGTCACTAAAGCACCTTATACTACCCACCACTGCGACTTGTATGCTCTAGTCGGCTGGCCCTCGCTACATATTCGTCGCCAGACCCACTGGCTCCAGGTCATCTACAAGGCCATGCTAGGTAAAGCTCCGCCTTATCTCAGTTCACTGGTCACGATGGCAACACCCATCCGTAGCACGCGCTCCAGCAGGTGTATCTCACTGATCATCCCTAAAGCCAACACCTCATTCGGCCGCCTTTCGTTCCAGTACTCTGCTGCCTGTGACTGGAAGCAATTGCAAAAATCGCTGAAGTTGGAGACTTTTATCTCCCTCACCAACTTCAAACATCAGCTATCTGAGCAGCTAACCGATCGCTGCAGCTGTACATAGTCTATTGGTAAATAGCCCACCCATTTTCACCTACCTCATCCCCACAGTTTTTATTTATTTACTTTTCTGCTCTTTTGCACACCAATATCTCTACCTGTACATGATCATCTGATCATTTATCACTCCAGTGTTAATCTGCAATATTGTAATTATTCGCCTACCTCCTCATGCCTTTTGCACACATTGTATATAGACTCCCTTTTTTCTACTGTGTTATTGACTTGTTAATTGTTTACTCCATGTGTAACTCTGTGTTGTCTGTTCACACTGCTATGCTTTATCTTGGCCAGGTCGCAGTTGCAAATGAGGAACTTGTTCTCAACTAGCCTACCTGGTTAAATAAAGTGAAATAA
>NW_026283345.1:0-5020 GCF_023373465.1 Oncorhynchus keta | reverse complement strand
CGTTCATCTCTAGGAGACAGAACACGTCTCCTTCCTGAGCGGTATCAAATCAAATCAAATCAAATTTATTTATATAGCCCTTCGTACATCAGCTGATATCTCAAAGTGCTGTACAGAAACCCAGCCTAAAACCCCAAACAGCAAACAATGCAGGTGTAAAAGCACGGTGGCTAGGAAAAACTCCCTAGAAAGGCCAAAACCTAGGAAGAAACCTAGAGAGGAACCGGGCTATGGGGTGGCCAGTCCTCTTCTGGCTGTGCCGGTAGAGATTATAAAGAACATGACCAAGATGTTCAAATGTTCATAAATGACCAGCATGGTCGAATAATAATAAGGCAGAACAGTTGAAACTGGAGCAGCAGCACAGTCAGGTGGACTGGGGACAGCAAGGAGCCTTTCATGTCAGGTAGTCCTGGGGCACGGTCCTAGGGCTCAGGTCAGTTGAAACTGGAGCAGGAGCATGGCCAGGTGGACTGGGGACAGCAGGAGTCCTCATGTCAGGTAGTCCTGGGACATGGTCCTAGGGCTCAGGTCCTCCGAGAGAGAGAAAGAAAGAGAGAAGGAGAGAATTAGAGAACGCACACTTAGATTCACACAGGACACGAATAGGACAGGAGAAGTACTCCAGATATAACAAACTGACCCTAGCCCCTGACACATAAACTACTGCAGCATAAATACTGGAGGCTGAGACAGGAGGGGTCAGAGACACTGTGGCCCCATCCGAGGACACCCCGGACAGGGCCAAACAGGAAGGATATAACCCCACCCACTTTGCCAAAAGCACATCCCCCACACCACTAGAGGGATATCTTCAACCACCAACTTACCATCCTGAGACAAGGCCGAGTATAGCCCACAAAGATCTCCGCCACGGTACAACCCAAGGGGGGCAACCCAGACAGGCCGACCACAACAGTGAATCAACCCACCCAGGTGACGCACCCCCCCAGGGACGGCACGAGAGAGCCCCAGCAAGCCAGTGACTCAGCCCCCGTAACAGGGTTAGAGGCAGAGAATCCCAGTGGAAAGAGGGGAACCGGCCAGGCAGAGACAGCAAAGGCGGTTCGTTTGCTCCAGAGCCTTCCGTTCACCTTCCCACTCCTGGGCCAGACTACACTCAATCATATGACCCACTGAAGAGATGAGTCTTCAGTAAAGACTTAAAGGTTGAGACCGAGTTTGCGTCTCTGACATGGGTAGGCAGACCGTTCCATAAAATGGAGCTCTATAGGAGAAAGCCCTGCCTCCAGCTGTTTGCTTAGAAATTCTAGGGACAATTAGGAGGCCTGCGTCTTGTGACCGTAGCTGTACGTGTAGGTATGTACGGCAGGACCAAATCAGAGAGGTAGGTAGAGCAAGCCCATGTAATGCTTTGTAGGTTAGCAGTAAACCTTTGAAATCAGCCCTTGCTTTGACAGGAAGCCAGTGTAGAGAGGCTAGCACTGGAGTAATATGATCAAATTTTTTGGTTCTAGTCAGGATTCTAGCAGCCGTATTTAGCACTAACTGAAGTTTATTTAGTGCTTTATCCGGTAGCCGGAAAATAGAGCATTGCAGTAGTCTAACCTAGAAGTGACAAAAGCATGGATTAATTTCTGCATCATTTTTTGGACAGAAAGTTTCTGATTTTTGCAATGTTACGTAGATGGAAAAAGCTGTCCTCGAAATGGTCTTGATAGTTGTTCTTCAAAAGAGAGATCAGGGTCCAGAGTAACGCTGAGGTCCTTCACAGTTTTATTTGAGACGACTGTACAACCATTAAGATTAATTGTCAGATTCAACAGAAGATCTCTTTGTTTCTTGGGACCTAGAACAAGCATCTCTGTTTTGTCCGAGTTTAATAGTAGAAAGTTTGCAGCCATCCACTTCCTTATGTCTGAAACACATGCTTCTAAACAGGGCAATTTTGGGGCTTCACCATGTTTCATTGAAATGTACAGCTGTGTGTCATCCATGCATAGCAGTGAAAGTTTACATTATGTTTTCGAATAACATCCCCAAGAGGTAAATATATAGTGAAAACAATAGTGGTCCTAAAACAGAACCTTGAGGAACACCGAAATGTACAGTTGATTTGTCAGAGGACAAACCATTCACAGAGACAAACTGATAATAACCGACAGATAAGATCTAAACCAGGCCAGAACTTGTCCGTGTAGACCAATTTGGGTTTCAATCTCTCCAAAAGAATGTGGTGATCGGCGGTATCAAAAGCAGCACTAGGTCTAGGAGCACGGGACAGATGCAGAGCTCGGTCCGATGCCATTAAAATGTCATTTACCACCTTCACAAGTGCCGTCTCAGTGCTATGATGGGGTCTAAAACCAGACTGAAGCATTTCGTATACATTGTTTGTCTTCAGGAAGGCAGTGAGTTGCTGCGCAACAGCCTTCTCTAAAATCTTTGAGAGGAATGGAAGATTCGATATAGGCCGATAGTTTTTTATATTTTCTGGGTCAAGGTTTGGCTTTTTCAAGAGAGGCTTTATTACTGCCACTTTTAGTGAGTTTGGTACACATCCAGTGGATAGAGAGCCGTTTATTATGTTCAACATAGGAGGGCCAAGCACAGGAAGCAGCTCTTTCAGTAGTTTAGTTGGAATAGGGTCCAGTATACAGCTTGAAGGTTTAGAGGCCATGATTATTTTCATCATTGTGTCAAGAGATATAGTACTAAAACACTTGAGCGTCTCTCTGATCCTAGGTCCTGGCAGAGTTGTGCAGACTCAGGACAACTGAGGTTTGGAGGAATACGCAGGTTTAAAGAGGAGTCCGTAATTTGCTTTCTAATAATCATAATCTTTTCCTCAAAGAAGTTCATGAATTTATCACTGCTAAAGTGAAAGTCATCCTCTCTTGGGGAATGCTGCTTTTTAGTTAGCTTTGCAACACTATCAAAAAGGAATTTCGGATTGTTCTTATTTTCCTCAATTAAGTTAGAAAAATAGGACGATCGAGCAGCAGTAAGGGCTCTTCGGTACTGCACGGTACCGTCCTTCCAAGCTAGTCGGAAGACTTCCAGTTTGGTGTGGCGCCATTCTCGTTCCAATTTTCTGGAAGCTTGCTTCAGAGCTCGGGTATTTTCTGTGTACCAGGGAGCTAGTTTCTTATGAGACATTTTTTTAGTTTTTAGGGGTGCAACTGCATCTAGGGTATTGCGCAAGGTTAAATTGAGATCCTCAGTTAGGTGGTTAACGGATTTTTGTCCTCTGGCGTCCTTGGGTAGGCAGAGGGAGTCTGGAAGGGCATCAAGGAATCTTTGTGTTGTCTGTGAATTTATAGCACGACTTTGATGTTCCTTGGTTGGGGTCTGAGCAGATTATTTGTTGCAATTGCAAACGTAATAAAATGGTGGTCCGATAGTCCAGGATTATGAGGAAAACATTAAGATCCACAACATTTATTCCATGGGACAAAACTAGGTCCAGCGTATGACTGTGACAGTGAGTGGGTCCAGAGACATGTTGGACAAACCCACTGAGTCGATGATGGCTCCAAAAGCCTTTTGGAGGGGTCTGTGGACTTTTCCATGTGAATATTAAAGTCACCAAAGATTAGAATATTATCTGCAATGACTACAAGGTCTGATAGGAATTCAGGGAACTCAGTGAGAAACGCTGTATATGGCCCAGGAGGCCTGTAAACAGTAGCTATAAAAAGTGATTGAGTAGGCTGCATAGATTTCATGACTAGAAGCTCAAAAGACGAAAACGCCATTTTTTTTGTAAATTGAAATTTGCTATCGTAAATGTTAGCAACACCTCCGCCTTTAAAGGATGCACGGGGGATATGGTCACTAGTGTAGCCAGGAGGTGAGGCCTCATTTAACACAGTAAATTCATCAGGCTTAAGCCATGTTTCAGTCAGGCCAATCACATCAAGATTATGATCAGTGATTAGTTCATTGACTATAATTGCCTTTGAAGTAAGGGATCTAACATTAAGTAGCCCTATTTTGAGATGTGAGGTATCATGATCTCTTCAGTAATGACAGGAATGGAGGTGGTCTTTATCCTAGTGAGATTGCTAAGGCGAACACCGCCATGTTTAGTTTTGCCCAACCTAGGTCGAGGCACAGACACGGTCTCAATGGTGATAGCTGAGCTGACTACACTGACTATGCTAGTGGCAGACTCCACTATGCTGGCAGGCTGGCTAATAGCCTGCTGCCTGGCCTGCACCCTATTTCATTGTGGAGCTAGAGGAGTTAGAGCCCTGTCTATGTTGGCAGATAAGATGAGAGCACCCCTCCAGCTAGGATGGAGTCCATCACTCCTCAGCAGGTCAGGCTTGGTCCTGTTTTGTGGGGTGAGTCCCAGAAAGAGGGCCAATTATCTACAAATTCTATCTTTTGGGAGGGGCAGAAAACAGTTTTCAACCAGCGATTGAGTTGTGAGACTCTGCTGTAGAGCTCATCACTCCCCTAACTGGGAGGGGGGCCAGAGACAATTACTCGATGCCGACACATCTTTCTAGCTGATATGCACGCAGAAGCTATGTTGCGCTTGGTGATCTCTGACTGTTTCATCCTAACATCGTTGGTGCCACGTGGACAACAATATCTCTATACTCTCTGCACTGTAAGTTTTAGCTTTAGCCAGCACCATCTTCAGATTAGCCTTAACGTCGGTAGCCCTGCCCCGGGTAAACAGTGTATGATCGCTGGATGATTCGCTTTAAGTCTAATACTGCGGGTAATGGAGTCGCCAATGACTAGAGTTTTCAATTTGTCAGAGCTAATGGTGGGAAGCTTCGGCGTCTCAGACCCCGTAACGGGGAGGAGTAGAGACCAGAGAAGACTCGGCCTCTGACACCGACCCGCTGCTTAATGGGGAAACCGGTTGAAAGTTTCTGTCTGCTGAATGGCGACACCGGTTGAGCGTTCTACAGCATTTCCTTCCAGAAACCGTGAGAAAGTTGTCCGGCTGCGGGGGACTGTGCCAGGGGATTTATACTACTATCTGCACTTACTGGTGGCACAGGCGCTGTTTCATCCTTTCCTACACTGAAATTACCCT
>NW_026283344.1:0-10710 GCF_023373465.1 Oncorhynchus keta | reverse complement strand
CTCGGAGGTCGTCATCTGGCTGCCACAGAAGGTGGGCCCCTTCCCTTTCGGGTGGCGCTGGAGGTCGTCATCTACTAGCTGCCACAGAAGGTGGCTCCTTCCCGTTCGGGTGGCGCGGAGGTCGTCATCTACTAGCTGCCACAGAAGGTGGCTCCCCTTCCCGTTCGGGTGGCGCCGGAGGTCGTCATCTACTAGCTGCCACAGAAGGTGGCTCCCCTTCCCCGTTCGGGTGGCGCTCGGAGGTCGTCATCTACTAGCTGCCACAGAAGGTGGCTCCCCTTCCCGTTCGGGTGGCGCTCGGAGGTCGTCATCTACTAGCTGCCACAGAAGGTGGCTCCCCTTCCCGCTCGGGTGGCGCGGCGGTCGTGTCTACTAGCTGCCACAGAAGGTGGCTCCCCTTCCCGTTCGGGTGGCTGGGTGGCGCTCGGAAGTCGCCATCTACTAGCTGCCACAGAAGGTGGCTCCCCTTCCCGTTCGGGTGGCGCTCGGAGGTCGTCATCTACTAGCTGCCACAGAAGGTGGCTCCCCTTCCCGTTCGGGTGGCGCTCGGAGCTCGTCATCTACTAGCTGCCACAGAAGGTGGCTCCCCTTCCCGTTCGGTGGCGCACGGCGGTCGTCATCTACTAGCTGCCACAGAAGGTGGCTCCCCTTCCCGTTCGGTGGCGCTGGCGCTCATCATCTACTAGCTGCCACAGAAGGTGGCTCCTTCCCCCGTTCGGGTGGCGCTCGGAGGTCGTCATCTACTAGCTGCCACAGAAGGTGGCTCCCTTCCACGTTCCCTCGGAGGTTCGGGCCACAGAAGGCGCCGGAGGTCGTCATCTACTAGCTGCCACAGAAGGTGGCTCCCCTTCCCGTTCGGGTGGCGCCGGAGGTCGTCATCTACTAGCTGCCACAGAAGGTGGCTCCTTCCCGTTCGGTGGCGCTCGGAGGTCGTCATCTACTAGCTGCCACAGAAGGTGGCTCCCCTTCCCGTTCGGGTGGCGCTCGGAGGTCGTCTACTAGCTGCCACAGAAGGTGGCTCCCCTTCCCGTTCGGGTGGCGCTCGGCGGTCTGGAGGCTCATCTACTAGCTGCCACAGAAGGTGGCTCCCCTTCCCGTTTCGCCGCTCATCTACTAGCTGCACAGTGGCGCGGGTGGCGCTCGCGGTCGTCATCTACTAGCTGCCACAGAAGGTGGCTCCTTCCCGTTCGGGTGGCGCTCGGAGGTCGTCATCTACTAGCTGCCACAGAAGGTGGCTCCCCTTCCCATTCGGGTGGCGCTCGGAGGTCGTCATCTACTAGCTGCCACAGAAGGTGGCTCCTTTCCGTTCGGGTGGCGCTCGGAGGTCGTCATCTACTAGCTGCCACAGAAGGTGGCTCCCCTTCCCGTTCGGGTGGCGCTCGGAAGTCGTCATCTACTAGCTGCCACAGAAGGTGGCTCCCTTCCCCCGCTCGGGTGGCGCTCGGAGGTCGTCATCTACTAGCTGCCACTGATTCTTTTTCTCCCCTCCTTATGTGTTTATTGAGTACACCTGTTTTGAGTTGGGTATAAGTTACTGTTATCTGATGTAGGTTAGTTATCTGATGTAGGTTAGTTATCCAATGTAGGTTAGTTATCTGATGTAGGTTAGTTATCTGATGTAGGTTAGTTATCTGATGTAGGTTAGTTATCCGATGTAGGTTAGTTATCTGATGTAGGTTGGTTATCTGATGTAGGTTAGTAATCTGATGTAGGTTAGTTATCTGATGTAGGTTAGTTATCTGATGTAGGTTAGTTATCTGATGTAGGTTAGTTGAGTTATGAAGTTGACTTCAGGTTTATCTGATGTAGGTTAGTTATCTGATGTAGGTTAGTTATCTGATGTAGGTTAGTTATCCGATGTAGGTTAGTTATCTGATGTAGGTTAGTTATCTGATGTAGGTTAGTTATCTGATGTAGGTTAGTTATCTGATGTAGGTTAGTTATCCAATGTAGGTTAGTTATCTGATGTAGGTTAGTTATCTGATGTAGGTTAGTTATCTGATGTAGGTTAGTTATCTGATGTAGGTTAGTTATCTGATGTAGGTTAGTTTAGTTATGAAGTTTACTTCAGGTTTATGTGATGTAGGTTAGTTATCCGATGTAGGTTAGTTATCTGATGGAGGTTAGTTATCTGATGTAGGTTAGTTATCTGATGGAGGTTAGTTATCTGATGGAGGTTAGTTATCTGATGTAGGTTAGTTATCTGATGTAGGTTAGTTATCTGATGTAGGTTAGTTATCCAATGTAGGTTAGTTATCTGATGTAGGTTAGTTATCCGATGTAGGTTAGTTATCTGATGTAGGTTAGTTATCTGATGTAGGTTAGTTATCTGATGTAGGTTAGTTATCTGATGTAGGTTAGTTATCTGATGTAGGTTAGTTGAGTTATGAAGTTGACTTCAGGTTTATCTGATGTAGGTTAGTTATCTGATGTAGGTTAGTTATCTGATGTAGGTTAGTTGAGTTATGAAGTTGACTTCAGGTTTATGTGATGTAGGTTAGTTATCTGATGTGGGTTAGTTATCTGATGTAGGTTAGTTATCTGATGTAGGTTAGTTATAAATGTAGGTTAGTTATCTGATGTAGGTTAGTTATCTGATGTAGGTTAGTTATCTGATGTAGGTTAGTTAGCCAATGTAGGTTAGTTATCTGATGTAGGTTAGTTATCTGATGTAGGTTAGTTATCTGATGTAGGTTAGTTATCTGATGTAGGTTAGTTATCTGATGTAGGTTAGTTGAGTTATGAAGTTGACTTCAGGTTTATGTGATGTAGGTTAGTTATCCGATGTAGGTTAGTTATCTGATGGAGGTTAGTTATCTGATGTAGGTTAGTTATCTGATGTAGGTTAGTTATCTGATGGAGGTTAGTTATCTGATGGAAGTTAGTTATCTGATGTAGGTTAGTTATCTGATGTAGGTTAGTTATCTGATGTAGGTTAGTTATCCAATGTAGGTTAGTTATCTGATGTAGGTTAGTTATCTGATGTAGGTTAGTTATCTGATGTAGGTTAGTTATCCGATGTAGGTTAGTTATCTGATGTAGGTTAGTTATCTGATGTAGGTTAGTAATCTGATGTAGGTTAGTTATCTGATGTAGGTTAGTTATCTGATGTAGGTTAGTTATCTGATGTAGGTTAGTTGAGTTATGAAGTTGACTTCAGGTTTATCTGATGTAGGTTAGTTATCTGATGTAGGTTAGTTATCTGATGTAGGTTAGTTATCTGATGTAGGTTAGTTATCTGATGTAGGTTAGTTATCCGATGTAGGTTAGTTATCTGATGTAGGTTAGTTATCTGATGTAGGTTAGTTATCTGATGTAGGTTAGTTATCTGATGTAGGTTAGTTATCCAATGTAGGTTAGTTATCTGATGTAGGTTAGTTATCTGATGTAGGTTAGTTATCTGATGTAGGTTAGTTATCTGATGTAGGTTAGTTATCTGATGTAGGTTAGTTTAGTTATGAAGTTTACTTCCGGTTTATGTGATGTAGGTTAGTTATCCGATGTAGGTTAGTTATCTGATGGAGGTTAGTTATCTGATGGAGGTTAGTTATCTGATGTAGGTTAGTTATCTGATGTAGGTTAGTTATCTGATGGAGGTTAGTTATCTGATGGAGGTTAGTTATCTGATGTAGGTTAGTTATCTGATGTAGGTTAGTTATCTGATGTAGGTTAGTTATCCAATGTAGGTTAGTTATCTGATGTAGGTTAGTTATCTGATGTAGGTTAGTTATCTGATGTAGGTTAGTTATCCGATGTAGGTTAGTTATCTGATGTAGGTTGAGTTATCTGATGTAGGTTAGTTATCTGATGTAGGTTAGTTATCCGATGTAGGTTAGTTATCTGATGTAGGTTAGTTATCTGATGTAGGTTAGTTATCTGATGTAGGTTAGTTATCTGATGTAGGTTAGTTGAGTTATGAAGTTGACTTCAGGTTTATCTGATGTAGGTTAGTTATCTGATGTAGGTTAGTTATCTGATGTAGGTTAGTTGAGTTATGAAGTTGACTTCAGGTTTACGTGATGTAGGTTAGTTATCTGATGTGGGTTAGTTATCTGATGTAGGTTAGTTATCTGATGTAGGTTAGTTGAGTTATGAAGTTGACTTACATTTACATTTACATTTAAGTCATTTAGCAGACGCTCTTATCCAGAGCGACTTACAAATTGGTGCATACACCTTATGACAACCAGTGGAACAGCCACTTGCATCTAAATCTTGTTGGGGGGAGAAGGGGGGTGAGAAGGATTACTTACCCTTACTTACCCTATCCTAGGTATTCCTTGAAGAGGTGGGGTTTCAGGTGTCTCCGGAAGGTGGTGATTGACTCCGCTGTCCTGGCGTCGTGAGGGAGTTTGTTCCACCATTGGGGACCAGGGCAGCGAACAGTTTTGACTGGGCTGAGCGGGAACTGTACTTCCTCAGTGGTAGGGAGGCGAGCAGGCCAGAGGTGGATGAACGCAGTGCCCTTGTTTGGGTGTAGGGCCTGATCAGAGCCTGGAGGTACTGAGGTGCCGTTCCCCTCACAGCTCCGTAGGCGAGCACCATGGTCTTGTAGCGGATGCGAGCTTCAACTGGAAGCCAGTGGAGAGAGCGGAGGAGCGGGGTGACGTGAGAGAACTTGGGAAGGTTGAACACCAGACGGGCTGCAGCGTTCTGGATGAGTTGTAGGGGTTTAATGGCACAGGCAGGGAGCCCAGCCAACAGCGAGTTGCAGTAATCAAGACGGGAGATGACAAGTGCCTGGATTAGGACCTGCGCTTCCTGTGTGAGGGGAGGTCGACTCTGCGGATGTTGTAGAGCATGAACCTACAGGAACGGGACACCGCCTTGATGTTAGTTGAGAACGTCAGGTGTTGTCCAGGATCACGCCAAGGTTCTTAGCGCTCTGGGAGGAGGACACAATGGAGTTGTCAACCGTGATGGCGAGATCATGGAACGGGCAGTCCCCTTCCCGGGAGGAAGAGGAGCTCCGTCTTGCTGAGGTTCAGCTTGAGGTGGTGATCCGTCATCCACACTGATATGTCTGCCAGACATGCAGAGATGCGATTCGCCACCTGGTCATCAGAAGGGGGAAAGGAGAAGATTAATTGTGTGTCGTCTGCATAGCAATGATAGGAGAGACCATGTGAGGTTATGACAGAGCCAAGTGACTTGGTGTATAGCGAGAATAAGAGAGGGCCTAGAACAGAGCCCTGGGGGACACCAGTGGTGAGAGCGCGTGGTGAGGAGACAGATTCTCGCCACGCCACCTGGTAGGAGCGACCTGTCAGGTAGGACGCAATCAAGCGTGGGCCGCGCCGAGATGCCCAACTCGGAGAGGGTGGAGAGGAGGATCTGATGGTTCACAGTATCGAAGGCAGCCGATAGGTCTAGAAGGATGAGAGCAGAGGAGAGAGAGTTAGCTTTAGCAGTGCGGAAGCGCCTCCGTGATACAGAGAAGAGCAGTCTCAGTTGAATGACTAGTCTTGAAACCTGACTGATTTGGATCAAGAAGGTCATTCTGAGAGAGATAGCGGTAGAGCTGGCCAAGGACGGCACGCTCAAGAGTTTTGGAGAGAAAAGAGAGAAGGGATACTGGTCTGTAGTTGTTGACATCGGAGGGATCGAGTGTAGGTTTTTTTCAGAAGGGTGCAACTCTCGCTCTCTTGAAGACGGGAGGGACGTAGCCAGTGGTCAGGGATGAGTTGATGAGCGAGGTGAGGTAAGGGAGAAGGTCTCCGGAAATGGTCTGGAGAAGAGAGGAGGGGATAGGGTCAAGCGGGCAGGTTGTTGGGCGGCCGGCCGTCACAAGACGCGAGATTTCATCTGGAGAGAGAGGGGAGAAAGAGGTCAGAGCATAGGGTAGGGCAGTGTGAGCAGAACCAGCGGTGTCGTTTGACTTAGCAAACGAGGATCGGATGTCATCGACCTTCTTTTCAAAATGGTTGACGAAGTCATCTGCAGAGAGGAGGAGGGAGGGGGGGAGGATTCAGGAGGGAGGAGAAGGTGGCAAAGAGCTTCCTAGGGTTAGAGGCAGATGCTTGGAATTTAGAATGGTAGAAAGTGGCTTTAGCAGCAGAGACAGAGGAGGAAAATGTAGAGAGGAGGGAGTGAAAGGATGCCAGGTCCGCAGGGAGGCGAGTTTTCCTCCATTTCCGCCGGCTGCCCGGAGCCCTGTTCTGTGAGCTCGCAATGAGTCGTCGAGCCACGGAGCGGGAGGAGGACCGAGCCGGCCTGGAGGATAGGGGACATAGGGAGTCAAAGGATGCAGTAAGGGAGGAGAGGAGGGTTGAGGAGGCAGAATCAGGAGATAGGTTGGAGAAAGTTTGAGCAGAGGGAAGAGAAGATAGGATGGAAGAGGAGAGAGTAGCGGGGAGAGAGAGCGAAGGTTGGGACGGCGCGATACCATCCGAGTAGGGGCAGTGTGGGAAGTGTTGGATGAGAGCGAGAGGGAAAAGGATACAAGGTAGTGGTCGGAAACTTGGAGGAGTTGCAATGAGGTTAGTGGAAGAACAGCATCTAGTAAAGATGAGGTCAAGCGTATTGCCTGCCTTGTGAGTAGGGGGAAGGTGAGAGGGTGAGGTCAAAAGAGGAGAGGAGTGGAAAGAAGGAGGCAGAGAGGAATGAGTCAAAGGTAGACGTGGGGAGGTTAAAGTCGCCCAGAACTGTGAGAGGTGAGCCGTCCTCAGGAAAGGAGCTTATCAAGGCATCAAGCTCATTGATGAACTCTCGAGGAACCTGGAGGGCGATAAATGATAAGGATGTTAAGCTTGAAAGGGCTGGTAACTGTGACAGCATGGAATTCAAAGGAGGCGATAGACAGATGGGTAAGGGAGAAAGAGAGAAAGACCACTTGGGAGAGATGAGGATCCCGGTGCCACCACCCCGCTGACCAGAAGCTCTCGGGGTGTGCGAGAACACGTGGGCGGACGAGGAGAGAGCAGTAGGAGTAGCAGTGTTATCTGTGGTGATCCATGTTTCCGTCAGTGCCAAGAAGTCAAGGGACTGGAGGGAGGCATAGGCTGAGATGAACTCTGCCTTGTTGGCCGCAGATTGGCAGTTCCAGAGGCTACCAGAGACCTGGAACTCCACGTGGGCTGCAAATGCGCTGGGACCACCAGGTTAGGTGGTCACGGCCACGCGGTGTGGAGCGTTTGTATGGTCTGTGCAGAGAGGAGAGAACAGGGATAGACAGACACATAGTTGACAGGCTACAGAAAAGGCTACGCTAATGCAAGGAAATTGGAATGACAAGCGGACTACACGTCTCGAATGTTCAGAAAGTTAAGCTTACGTAGCAAGAATCTTGACTAAAATGATTAAAATGATACAGTACTGCTAAAGTAGGCTAGCTGGCAGTAGCTGCGTTGTTGACACTACACTAATCAAGTCGTTCCGTTGAGTGTAATAATTCTACAGTGCTGCTATTCGGGGGGCCAGCTGGCTAGCTAGCAGTGTTGTTTACGTTACGTTGAGTTAAAAGAACGACAATAGCTGGCTAGCTAACCTAGAAATCGGTCTAGACTACACAATATCTTTGAAACAAAGACGGCTATGTAGCTAGCTATGTAGCTAGCTACGATCAAACAAATCAAACCGTTGTACTGTAATGAAATGAAAATGTGATACTACCTGTGAATGCGACCGGGTTGTTGAGTTCTATTCAGTAGACGTTGGCTAGCTGTTAGCTGTTAGCTGTTGGCTAGCTAGCAGAGTCTCCTACGTTAAGGGCGACAAATGGCTGGCTAGCGAACCTCAGTGAATTAAGATAATCACTCCAAGGCTACACACACTAAACTACACAATTATCTTGGAAACAAAGACAGCTATGTAGCTAGCTAACACTGAACTAATCAAGTCGTACAGTTGAGTGAATAGCACTACAGTGATGCTAATCTGTGTGCGTTAGCTAGCGTTGCTAGCTCCTGGGCGAATAGCAGTGAAGGCTACGTTAGGGCGGCGAAATACGATAATTATGCAATTATCTCTGATACAAGGACGGCTATGTAGCTAGCTAAGAAGAATGGCTAAGATTATGTAGCTGAGCTAACAGTAAACTAATCAAGTCGTACAGTTGAGTGAATAGCACTGCAGTGATGCTAATCTGTGTGCGTTAGCTAGCGTTAGCTAGCTCCTGGGCGAATAGCAGTGAAGGCTACGTTAGCGACGAAAATACGATAATTATGCAATTATCTCTGATACAAGGACGGCTATGTAGCTAGCTAAGAAGAATTGCTAAGATTAGACAAATCAACCGTTGTACTATAATGAAATGTAATGAAAAAGTTATACAACCTGCAGAGCGAAGTGCGAATGCGACCGCTCGCTCCAACCGGAACCGGTTCAGGTTTATGTGATGTAGGTTAGTTATCTGATGTAGGTTAGTTATCTGATGTAGGTTAATTATCTGATGTAGGTTAGTTGAGTTGTGAAGTGACTTCAGGTTTATGTGATGTAGGTTAGTTATCCGATGTAGGTTAGTTATCTGATGTAGGTTAGTTATCTGATGGAGGTTAGTTATCTAATGGAGGTTAGTTGAGTTGTGAAGTTGACTTCAGGTTTATCTGATGTAAATTAGTTATCTGATGTAGGTTAGTTATCTGATGAGGTTATTATCTGATGTAGGTTAGTTATCTGATGGAGGTTAGTTATCTGATGGAGGTTAGTTATCTGATGTAGGTTAGTTATCTGATGTAGGTTAGTTATCTGATGTAGGTTAGTTATCTGATGTAGGTTAGTTGAGTTATGAAGTTGACTTCAGGTTTATCTGATGTAGGTTAGTTATCTGATGTAGGTTAGTTATCTGATGTAGGTTAGTTATCTGATGTAGGTTAGTTATCTGATGGAGGTTAGTTATCTGATGGAGGTAGTTATCTGATGTAGGTTAGTTATCTGATAGTAGGTTAGTTATCTGATGGAGGTTATCTGATTATCTGATGTAGGTTAGAAGTTGATCTTTATCTGATGTAGGTTAGTTATCTGATGTTTATTATCAAAGTTGATCTGATCAGTTTTTATCTGATGTAGGTTAGTTATCTGATGTAGGTTAGTTATCTGATGTAGGTTAGTTATCTGATGTAGAGTTGAATTATCCAATGTAGGTTAGTTATCTGATGTAGGTTAGTTATCTGATGTAGGTTGAATTATCTGATGTAGGTTAAGTTATCCGATGTAGGTTAGTTATCTGATGTAGGTTAGTTGAGTTATCTGATGTAGGTTAGTTATCTGATGTAGGTTAGTTATCTGATGGAGGTTAGTTATCTGATAACAGATTAATTGAGTTATTATCTGAAGTTGACTTCAGGTTTATGTTATCTGATGTAGGTTAGTTATCTGATGTAGGTTGAGTTATCTGATGGAGGTTAGTTATCTGATGTAGGTTATCTGATTATTATCTGATGGAGTAGATGTTAGTTATCTGATGTAGGTTAGTTATCTGATGTAGGTTAGTTATCTGATGGAGGTTAGTTATCTGATGTAGGTTAGTTATCTGATGGAGGTTAGTTTATGTGATGGAGGTTAGTTATCTGAAGTTGACTAGGTTAGTTATCTGATGTAGGTTAGTTATCTGATGGAGGTTAGGAGGTTATCTGATGGAGTTATCTGATGTAGTTATCTGATGTAGGTTAGTTATCTGATGTAGGTTAGTTATCTGATGTAGGTTAGTTATCTGATGTAGGTTAGTTATCTGATGGAGGTTAGTTATCTGATGGAGGTTAGTTATCTGAGTTAGTTATCTGATGTAGGTTAGTTATCTGATGTATTAGTTATCTGATGTAGGTTAATTATCTGATGGAGGTTAGTTATCGGATGTAGGTTAGTTATCTGACAATGTAGGTTAGTTATCTGATGTAGGTTATCTGATGTAGGTTAGTTATCTGATGTAGGTTAGTTATCTGATGGAGGTTAGTTATCTAATGGAGGTTAGTTATCTGATGACAAGGTTAGTTATCTGATGGAGGTTAGTTATCTGATGGAGGTTAGTTATCTGATGTAGGTTAGTTATCTGATGGAGGTTAGTTATCTGATGTAGGTTAGTTATCTGATGTAGGTTAGTTATCTGATGAGGTTAGTTATCTGATGAAGGACTTCAGGTTTATCTGATGTAGGTTAGTTATCTGATGTAGGTTAGTTATCTGATGTAGGTTAGTTATCTGATGTAGGTTAGTTATCTGATGGAGGTTAGTTAACTGAGTAGGTTAGTTATGTGATGGAGGTTAGTTATCTGATGTAGGTTAGTTATCTGATGTAGGTTAGTTATCTGATGTATTAAGATTAGAATGCCAGGTTGAATTATCTGGATGTAGGTTAGTTATCTGGATGTAGGTTGAAGTTATCTGGATGGAGGTTAGTTATCTAATGGAGGTTAGTTGAGCGTAGCGGACTTCAGGTTTAGACCTGATGTAGGTTGAAGTTATCTGATGTAGGTAGGTTAGCTATCTGATGTAGGTTAGTTATCTGATGTAGGTTAGTTATCTGATGTGGTGGTTAGTTAACTGATGTAGGTTAGTTATCTGGATGTGTAGGTTAGTTATCTGATGGAGGTTAGTTATCTGATGTAGGTTAGTTGAGTTGTAGCGAACTTCAGGTTTATCTGATGTAGGTTAGTTATCTGATGTAGGTTAGTTATCTGATGTAGGTTAGTTATCTGATGTAGGTTAGTTATCTGATGTAGGTTAGTTAACTGATGTAGGTTAGTTATCTGATGTAGGTTAGTTATCTGATGGAGGT
>NW_026283343.1:0-1746 GCF_023373465.1 Oncorhynchus keta | reverse complement strand
TTGTCTTAACGATGGACAGACAGCTCATCTGCTGGGGCTCTGGGGAGGTGTTGTCTTAACGATGGACAGACAGCTGGGGGTCTGGGGAGGTGTTGTCTTAACGATGGACAAACAGCTCATCTGCTGGGTGTCTGGGGAGGTGTTGTCTTAACGATGGACAGACAGCTGGGGGTCTGGGGAGGTGTTGTCTTAACGATGGACAGACAGCTGGGGGTCTGGGGAGGTGTTGTCTTAACGATGGACAGACAGCTCATCTGCTGGGTGTCTGGGGAGGTGTTGTCTTAACGATGGACAGACAGCTGGGGGTCTGGGGAGGTGTTGTCTTAACGATGGACAGACAGCTGGGGGTCTGGGGAGGTGTTGTCTTAACGATGGACAGACAGCTGGGGGTCTGGGGAGGTGTTGTCTTAACGATGGACAGACAGCTGGGGGTCTGGGGAGGTGTTGTCTTAACGATGGACAGACAGCTGGGGTGTCTGGGGAGGTGTTGTCTTAATGATGGACAGACAGCTGGGTGTCTGGGGAGGTGTTGTCTTAACGATGGACAGACAGCTCATCTGCTGGGTGTCTGGGGAGGTGTTGTCTTAACGATGGACAGACAGCTGGGGGTCTGGGGAGGTGTTGTCTTAACGATGGACAGACAGCTCATCTGCTGGGTGTCTGGGGAGGTGTTGTCTTAACGATGGACAGACAGCTGGGGGTCTGGGGAGGTGTTGTCTTAACGATGGACAGACAGCTCATCTGCTGGGTGTCTGGGAGGTGTTGTCTTAACGATGGACAGACAGCTCATCTGCTGGGTGTCTGGGGAGGTGTTGTCTTAACGATGGAGAGACAGCTCATCTGCTGGGTGTCTGGGAAGGTGTTGTCTTAACGATGGACAGACAGCTGGGGGTCTGGGGAGGTGTTGTCTTAACGATGGACAAACAGCTGGGGTCTGGGGAGGTGTTGTCTTAACGATGGACAGACAGCTCATCTGCTGGGGCTCTGGGGAGGTGTTGTCTTAACGATGGACAGACAGCTGGGGGTCTGGGGAGGTGTTGTCTTAACGATGGACAGACAGCTGGGGTGTCTGGGGAGGTGTTGTCTTAACGATGGACAGACAGCTGCTGGGGTCTGGGGAGGTGTTGTCTTAACGATGGACAGACAGCTGGGGGTCTGGGGGAGGTGTTGTCTTAATGATGGACAGACAGCTGGGGGTCTGGGGAGGTGTTGTCTTAACGATGGACAGACAGCTGGGGGTCTGGGGAGGTGTTGTCTTAACGATGGACAGACAGCTCATCTGCTGGGTGTCTGGTGAGGTGTTGTCTTAACGATGGACAGACAGCTGGGGGTCTGGGGAGGTGTTGTCTTAACGATGGACAGACAGCTGGGGAGGTGTTGTCTGGGGAGGTGTTGTCTTAATGATGGACAGACAGCTCTGGGAGGTGTTGTCTTAACGATGGACAGACAGCTGGCTGGGTCTGGGGAGGTGTTGTCTTAACGATGGACAGACAGCTCATCTGCTGGGTGTCTGGGGAGGTGTTGTCTTAATGATGGACAGACAGCTGCTGGGTCTGGGGAGGTGTTGTCTTAATGATGGACAGACAGCTGGGTGTCTGGGGAGGTGTTGTCTTAACGATGGACAGACAGCTGGGGGTCTGGGAGGTGTTGTCTTAACGATGGACAGACAGCTGGGGTCTGGGGGAGGTGTTGTCTTAACGATGGACAGACAGCTGGGTGTCTGGGGAGGTGTTGTCTTAACGATGG
>NW_026283342.1:0-4186 GCF_023373465.1 Oncorhynchus keta | reverse complement strand
CGGACCCCAACGTTCCAGTCCGATAGCTCATTCAAGGACCCCTACAGCAAGGCATGGAAAAAGTGGATTTTCAGCACCAATTAGGGTTTTACTCGGGCACCGAAGGACCTATCGAGCCGAAGCTTCGGGATTGAGATTCGCCTCACATAGGCCTTCACATAATGTCTGACCTGGACCCGCAGCTAGAAGCGATCAACTATGTGTTTTACGTTTTATTATGTTTTAAACTAAAGGCGCTGTGAATTATGGGCCTGCTCTGACATATGTGATAGTTGGCTTCTAAATGAGTTGGAAAAAGTGGGTTTGGTGTCAATTGGTATCAGTTTGGTGTCAGAATGACATCTAATTGACTGATGGACACTGACTTGCTAGTTGACTTTTGTACATTAGCAATATGTTTAAACGGAGAGGGACCATCACCAAAAGTGACATTCTGAAATCAACCCTAACGAGCCATGGAGATGAACCAGAATCACTGCCCAGCTATCCCGAGTTCATCCGGGCCAGATCAATTTCACATTCCTGCAGGATTTTTATAGCATGACAAATTCGTGATGGTTACCTGCCCATTGAACCATATTGCAAATGCACAGTGACTTTGCAAAAGTGAGAAAACATAAACAAATGGACATGATGAAATCAACACAACGAGTGATGGAAATGTACAACTATCACTGCTCAGCCATCCTGTGTTCATCAGACCAGTCAATTTCCATTTTGAGCATGTCAGAATTTCATATGGTAAATGCACATTGAAACATATTGCAAATGCACTTGCAATATGATTCTATAGTGTAAAAACATCACCTAATGGACATGATGAAATCAACACAGCAGTGATGGAAATGTACAACTATCACTGCCCGGCCATCCTGTGTTCCCATAGCGAGCATTAATATCAGAATGACCGGTAAATGCATTTACAACCATATTTTTATTTTGGGTTACCAGTTGCACAACAATGCACGTGCATTTGCAATATGATTTTATAGTGAAAAAAAACATCACCTAATGGACATGATGAAATCAACACAACGAGTGATGGAAATGTACAACTATCACTGCTCGGCCATCTGTGTCCATCAGACCAGTCAATTTTGCATTTTTGAGCATGTCAAATTTCATATGGTAAATGCACATTGAAACTATATTACAAATGCGCGCGCACTTGCAATATGATTCTATAGTGTAAAAACATCACCTAATGGACATGATGAAATCAACACAACGAGTGATGGAAATGTACAACCCCTATCACTGCCCGTGCCATCCTGTGTTCCCATAGCGAGCATTAATATCAGAATGACCGGTAAATGCATTTACAACCATATTTTTATTTTGGGTTACCAGTTGCACAACAATGCCGTGCATTTGCAATATGATTCTATAGTGAAAAAACATCACCTAATGGACATGATGAAATCAACACAACGAGTGATGGAGTACAACTATCACTGCTCCGGCCATCCTGTGTCCATCAGACCAGTCAATTTTGCATTTTTGAGCATGTCAAATTTCATATGGTAAATGCACATTGAAACATATTGCAAATGCGCGCGCACTTACAATATGATTCTATAGTGTAAAAACATCACCTAATGGACATGATGAAATCAACACAATGAGTGATGGAAATGTACAACTATCACTGCTCGGCCATCCTGTGTTCCCATAGCGACCAGTCAATTTTGCATTTTTGGTAGCATTTCAACCCATATTTTTATGGTAAATGCCATTGCACATACAATGCGCGTGCATTTGCAATATGATTCTATAGTGTAAAAACATCACCTAATGGACATGATGAAATCAACACAACGAGTGATGGAAATGTACAACTATCACTGCTCAGCCATCCTGTGTTCATCAGACCAGTCAATTTTGCATTTTGAGCATGTCAAATTTCATATGTTAAATGCACATTGAAACATATTGCAAATGCGCGCACTTGCAATATGATTCTATAGTGTAAAAAAACATCACCTAATGGACATGATGAAATCAACACAACGAGTGATGGAAATGTACAACTATCACTGCCCGGCCATCCTGTGTCCCATCAGACCAGCATTAATTCAGAATGACCGGTAAATGCATTTACAACCATATTTTTTATTTTTGGGTTACATTGCACAACAATGCACGTGCATTTGCAATATGATTCTATAGTGAAAAAACATCACCTAATGGACATGATGAAATCAACACAACGGAGTGATGGAAAGGAACAACTATCACTGCCAGGCCATCCTGTGTCCATCAGACCAGCAATTTGCATTTTTGAGCATGTCAAATTTCATATTAAATGCACATTGAAACATATTGCAAATGCGCGCACTTGCAATATGATTCTATAGTGTAAAAACATCACCTAATGGACATGATGAAATCAACAAACAGTGATGGAAACTGTACAACTCCATCACTGACCGGCCATCATCCTGTGTTCCCATAGCGAGCATGGACAATCAGAATGACCGGTAAAATGCATTTACAACCATATTTTTATTTTTTGGGTTACCAGTTGCACAACAATGCACGTGCATTTGCAATATGATTCTATAGTGAAAAAAACATCACCTAATGGACATGATGAAATCAACACAACGAGTGATGGAAAGGAACAACTATCACTGCCAGGCCATCCTGTGTTCATCAGGCCAGTCAATTTCACATTCCTGCAGGATTTTTATAGCATGACAAATTCGTGATGGTACCTGCCCATTGAACCATATTGCAAATGCACAGTGACTTTGCAAAAGTGAGAAAACATAAACAAATGGACATGATGAAATCAACACAACGAGTGATGGAAAGGTACAACTCTCACTGCTCGGCCATCCTGTGTTCATCAGACCAGTCAATTTTGCATTTTTGAGCAAGGTCAAATTTCATATGGTAAATGCACATTGAAACATATTGCAAATGCACGTGCACTTACAATATGATTCTATAGTGAAACAACATCACCTAACGGAGATGATGAAATCAACACAACGTAGTGATGGAAATGTACAACTATCACTGCTCGGCCATCCTGTGTTCATCAGACCAGTCAATTTTGCATTTTTGAGCAAGGTCAAATTTCATATGGTAAATGCACATTGAAACATATTGCAAATGCACGTGCACTTGCAATATGATTATATAGTGAAAAACATCACAAAATGGACATGATGAAGTCAACACAACGAGTGATGGAAAGGAACAACTATCACTGCCCGGCCATCCCGAGTTCATCAGGCCAGTCAATTTTGCATTTCTGCAGGATTTTTGAGCATGTCAAATTTCTTACGTCATTTGGCCCACAAAAAAATCCTTATGCACAATTTAAAAAAATATATAAAAAAATATGATAATAAAATTGGACAAAGTATATTCATACAGTTCTTACACATGTGTAATTGACAAAAAAAAAATTGAAAGAATTTCAAAAAACGGTCCAGAAAGCACTTTTTAAGGGTGTGTGAAGTTTTTACAAAATTTTGACATTTTTGACTTTTGACTTTTGACTTCCTATGAAATCATATTGGAATTGGACAAAACATATTCCTTATGCGCATGTAAAAAAAAAAAAAAAAAATATGATAATAAAATTGGACAAAAGTATATTCATACAGTTCTTACACATGTGTAATTGACAAAAAATCGAAAAATTTCGAAAAACGGTCCAGAAAGCACTTTTTTATGGGTGTGTGAAGTTTTTACAAAATTTTGACATTTTTTGACTTTTGACTTTTGACTTCCTATGAAATCATATTGGAATTGGACAAAACATATTCCTTATGCGCATATAAATTTTTAAAGAAAAATTATGATAATAAAATTGGACAAAAGTATATTCATACAGTTCTTACATGTGTAATTGACCAAAAAATCGAAGAATTTCGAAAAACGGTCAGAAAGCACTTTTTTAAGGGGTGATAAGTTTTTGAAAAAAATTTCATTTTTCAAATTTTACTTTGGACATTAACTTGGGTTACATATCCAATATGAAAAACCCCGATTGGGCGCATTTGCCCCCTGTTGAATTTTAAAGTGTTACAACTGGCAATTGCCATATGGCATTTGCAATACACTTTGAATGAATCGCCCTTGAATTGGGTGGTATTGGCCAATGTGTATATGGTTTTGTCGATGCCAATGACTTTTGCCATTCATTTTTGTCCAATACAGGGGTATTCCC